>NC_068365.1:62451402-62750813 GCF_020536995.1 Dreissena polymorpha | reverse complement strand
ACCGTCCGCTAACGCAGGCTTTCTACTGCCTTCCCACAAAAAACTAGGGCAAAAGTAGGGCAAGATTTTAGCAAAAAGTAGTGCAAAGTAGGGATTTTTACTGTTAAAAAGTAGGGCTAAATAAGAAAATTATTACCATTTTTCAGATGGATTACCATTAAATTGATACATATCCTTGTCCATCTGATGCTGTGAGCATGCCTTGTTCTGCCCATCCTTGAAATACAGGCACCTGAAATTTTATTTCTCATTTAAAATCAATTTACACAATGGAATACAATAATGAACATGACATTCAAAACATACACTGTTAATCTTATAAAGCAAAGTACAAAAGCCCTAAGTATAACCTCTTTCCTCCATGAATATGTACCAAACTTTACCCACTATGAATATATAAGTATTCTTGCACTAGTACTAAAATTTCTCACCACAGTCAATAGTGAAGAATTATATTTTTATTATAAGTGTATAAGTAAACAGAGACTAAGGTCTTCCATTTGCTAATGTGTTAAAATGAGTATACATGGAGTAAAGGGTTAAGCAAAATTTGTTTAAAACCATACGGGGTTGTCATTATGATTGCAAAGGATTATGTGGAATAGTAACTTATTAGGCCGGGGATCAAGAAGGGCTCAGAGCACAAAAAGTTTAAATGAGGTCTAAAAGGAAGAGAAAATTTTTAGATTTTCACATTTTTAGTATACTGCACAATGTAAAAACATATAATATTGATAGATCTTTGCATGTTCCAATTCTATCCATTACCCGATAATTCATTATTATTACGATTTCTTTTTTCAAAACCAAAATACGGCCAATATTGACAATGAATGTTTTAAAGAATTTAGTAAACACAAATGTCCGCCATTTAACGCAAATGCATATACAAATTGAATGATTAAGAGTGGTTACAGTAATGATTATGTTAGTAAAAACTGACTAGGTATAGTATTAAAATGGACATTGTATGGATCTAAGTTGTTAGTATGCCACTGCTGCAACATAGTATTGACACAAAGCAAATCAAGGCTTGTCAAAGCAGTTGGTCAATGCAGTGTCTTATATCAAACTACAAATGCCACGGTGTTAATCAAATTCTAATCAATTTATTAATTTTAAAGTAGATGTGTGTCCATAGGACACAGATGCCCCCACACTTTGGATCTGTCACAAAGATTCCTATCGTTTGCTAAATCAGGGGCCATAACATCCATAGATATCTGATAAACTTGCATCAAAATACTCCGGTATACAAGTTCACATGCTGACAACTATTCACAGAAAGATGGCTCTAGCAGTTATACCTTTTTCTGCGCGACACAAACTTTGGGCTATGGACAGCCAGATGGACAGACAGACAAGCAATGGCAAATCACCCCCCTCCCTTTTTTGTGGGATCATACAAAATTATTATGATTAATATGACAGTTAGGAAAAGCAAGCTTAACATATAACTAAAATGTATTTTGTAAGAAAGGAAAGCAGCATCTGCAATTACTAATTTAACCCATTAGGTTTAAAACACAGCACGGCATTTGTGGGTTCCCTCAGTTAGTAGCATCATTGGGAAAAAAGAAACTTGGCACTATAGTCTAGATGAAGCGTGCATATCTGTCACCTCTATTTCAAGAAGCACATATGTTATGATTAAATAGAACATACATGTATTTTCACAGTGTAAAAAGATATAATCTTACCTAAAGACCAGTATGTCTGTACTGACTAGCCAAGGAACCATGGTGCTTTCAAGGATGGACATCACAAGGTGATCCCCCAAACACATCTGAACTGTACTCATTACAAAATTCATAATGGATTGAAATTCTGAAAATATCTAAAACACGAATCATGTAAGCCTTCATTTTACATTTTATTTATTTTACTTGCAAAATGAAAAAGTAGGGATAATAGGGCTATTTTTGAAAAAAGTAGGGAAAAGTAGGGTTTAAGAAAACAAGTAGGGAAAAGTAGGGACCAGTAGAAAGCCTGCTAACGGGAACGGATACGGGAACAGCAACGCCAGGGTGAGTAGGATAGCTCCACTATATATATTTCATATATAATAGTCGAGCTAAAAAAGGAGAATAGAACCTGTAAGGGTCTGGCTGTGTGTAGGTCATCTTCATCTCCCTCAGCATCCACAGGTAGCGATCATAGTCAAGCTGTCTCAGGTAGCCCAGGATCTTCTTGCGTTTTGCTATCCTCTCTATCAGGTACTGCTTATGCTTCTTGTTCTGAAAAAAAAAGATAGAGCCTTGTTCGAGGAAAACTGGGCTTTCGAGAGTCTTGTCCCAGAATAGCCTGTGCACATGATAAACAGGGACAACACTTTCCGCTTTTTAAATATTTGTTAAAAGGAAGTCTCCTCTAACTGAAAATCCTGTTTATGCACTATGTGACAACCTTGATAAGCCTGTTTTGACTTCACAAGTTAATATGGGATGATATTTAATGAACATGCATGAAGCCCTCTTTGTCCTTTCTTTAAGATGCTGCTTAAGTTTGTTGTTCTAAAAATAGATGGATAATTGGCCCTTTACAACTCAAATGCGCAGTTTAGAGGCATTTTGTAATCCCTTAGAAAATCTAGTGAAATTTTGGATCTTTCTTACAAGATTCAAGTTTATAAAGGCTTCATTTCAACTTGTAGATGCTGATGAGCAGCAAACAGCATAAAACCTGAACAGACTGCAGTAAACTTGCAAGCTGTTCTATTTTATGCTTTGTGCATAAAACAGGTTTCCACTTTGCTTCTGATCGGGAAACAGTAAATTCAGAGTGAAAGGCAAACAAGAGGGGCCTGAAAGGCCCAAGTCGCTCACCTGAGATAAAAAGAACATGACCTGTTCTTCAACAACAATGTGACTATACTATTTTTATTCTTTCCAAACATTCCTTCGTGATTGAAATTAAGATAGGTCCCTGATACCTTTAAAAAGAAAAATAGATGAGCGGTCTGACACCCGCAAGGCGGTGCTCTTGTTTACATTTGAGTAACTGGAGTTTTCCACTCTCCATAAATTGTGTTCTTTAGTTTTAGTTAGACTTATTTTATAAACTAAATTTTTGAAGCAACTATAGACTAACAGAAACTAATATTTATATCAGTTTTTTGACAGAGTGTGAACTTCTTGGATATGACGGTGAGTTCGAAAATGGTTTGGACCGGTTAAAAAAAACTTGGCTCCAGGGGGGGGGGGGGCATTTTCCTTATATTTATTAGTAAAAAAGCATGTGAACACTCTAGAAGTCACAATTTTTTGCCTAATCATAAAAAAAATAATAAACATTGATTTTATAAATATCGCGGACGAGTTCGAAAATGGTCATGATGGGTGGAAAAACATGGTGGGGGGGGGGGGGGGGGGGCAGTTTTCTTTATATGTATTGTAATGCCTGCCTTGTAATTGTTTACTTTGTTTTTATTCTTACAATAATAATTCTTTAAATTACAATTATTAATAACTTTTAAATTCATTGATGATAGTTAATAACTTATAAATTCATTAATCATAGATCAGGTATATTTTCATTGTATGATAATTCTTAAGAAATGAAATAAATGCTTTAAACTCTCTGTAAGTGTGGATACAGATAGTTTACATCAGTGGTCAGTGATGATCTTTGATCAAAGCTTATCTTTACCTGGATGCTAAGAATAGCACTGCTCTCATATGATTGGATGTTTACATATGTTACTATGCATGCTACACTTCAGAATCAGGGGACTGGCACATTGTTGCCCTCTCCCATAATAACTAATCAATCAAAACATCTGGGTATACATGTGAAAGACTAATGCTAGACCCCCTGGCTCTAAGTTGAAAGAGTTAGTCCACTAATTGAAAGATTGGGGTTAGTGAATTACTAATCTGCCAGACCTGTTTAATGTAGCAACTGTTAGTTTTATTATGGAGGTGAGTTTAATGTTCTAAGTTGAAATTTCACCAAGAAAAAGTGACTTAGTCTTATTTTTCTCTAAATGAAAATTTTGAATAAATGATTTACTGTGTTTCACTAACTGGGAATGTTAAGTTAGTGGAGCTAGTTTAGTTCTAAGTGCAATTATTAGTTAAGTGATTACTAAGGCAAAGTGAATTAGTATATTTTTCTCTAAGTGAAAATTTTGAGTAAGTGATTTAATAAAGAACAGGACTTTATTAACGCAAGTTATAAGTGAATAATCAAAGCCGAAGAAATGGATTTAAACTGTTTGTTTTCTGAAAGTGTCTTACATTAGACTTAAGTGAATAATACAATGAAAGTAAGTTCTTAATTATTTGTTCAGTGAAGTGAATTGAGTGAATTCAATTATAGTGATCACGGGTGTTTGTTTATCCTAGTACTTTATACAGGTATTTGCCTCATACTGAACACAAACTGTTGACCAAATTTAGACATGAAAGTGTATAATTGTTTTCGAAGCCTTGTTTTAAGTATGATTAACTTTTGAAAGTTTATGAACTGTATTTCTATATGAATTGTTTGTTAATTGCGTCATTTTCCCCAAAATGTTTATGACGATTTATTATAAACTCGACTTATTTCACATGTACATGTACTGTAGATCTATATCGACAAATTTGAATTGTCAATTTATCCCATTTTCCTTATTTCGTGTAATGTGCATTGTTTATAATCCAAGCATATACTTTTGACATTTAAGAATGTACAACAAGCCATACAAATATCGCACACTTCATAAATAATCTGCAATATTTGCCTTCAGATTAATTCACGTTAGGCATAGAGCTGTGTAAAGTATAAGATGGTAAAAATAGAACCACACTGGAATTCGGAACGTCCCATTTTGTACACGGATATTATCCACTCATCGAGGGGTGGAGCGGAGAGGGATGTATAGTGTGGGGGTGTGGTCATTTATTACATTATCTTTATTTTTGGGGGGGGGGGGGGGGATTCTTGGGTGGGATGGTTGGACGGTTTTTCAAAAATAAAATAATAAAATAAATATTTGTGTTTTTAACCATGTTTGAAAAAACCGAGAGATGTGCTTGTCTGAAACACAATGCCCCCTATTGCGCCGCTTTGAATTTTTTTCTTTTTACCTTTGACCTTGAAGGATGACCTTGACCTTCCAACACTCAAAATGTGCAGCTTTATGAGAACGTCGCTTTGAAATATAAAAAAATTTACCTTTGACCTTGAAGGATGACCTTGACCTTGAAGGATGACCTTGACCTTGAAATTCCACCACTCAAAATGTGCAGCTTCATGATAACGCCGCTTTGAAATTATTTTTTTTTGACCTTTGACCTTGAAGGATGACCTTGACCTTGAAGAATGACCTTGACCTTTCACCACTCAACATGTGCAGCTTCATGAGAACACCGCTTCGATTTTATTTTTTTTACCTTTGACCTTGAAGGATGACCTTGACCTTGAAGGATGACCTTGACCTTGACCTTGAACTTCTGCCACTCAAAATGTGCAGCTTCATGAGAACGCTGCTTTGAATTATTTATTTTTTGACCTTGAAAGATGACCTTGACCTTGAACTTCCACCACACTGTGCAGCTTCATGATAACGCCACTTTGATTTTTTATAATTTTTTTGACCTTTGACCTTGAAGGATGACCTTTACCTTGAACTTCCACCACTCAAAATGTGCAGCTGCATGATAAGGCCGCTTTGAATTATTTTTTTTACCTTTGACCTTGAAGGATGACCTTGACCTTGAAGAATGACCTTGACCTTGAACTTCCACCACTCAAAATGTGCAGCTTCATGAGAACGCCGTTTGAAATTTTTTTTTTTTTGACCTTTGACTTTGAAGGATGACCTTGACCTTGAAGGATGACCTTGACTTTGAACTTCCACCACTCAAAATGTGCAGCTTCATGAGACCGGTGCTTTGATTTTATTTTTTTTTTCATCCTGACCTTGAACTGCCACCACTAAAAATGTGCAGCTTCATGAGATACACATGCATGCCAAATATCAAGTTGCTATCTTCAATATTAAAAAAGTTATGGCCAATGTTAAAGTTTTCAGAGGACAGACGCCATATATTTGACATTTGACCTTGAAGGATGACCTTGACCTTCACCTTTTACCACTCAAAATGTTCAGCTCTATGAGATACACATGCATGCCAAATATCAAGTTGCTATCTTCAATATTGAAAAAGTTATGGCCAATGTTAAAGTTTTTGACTGGACAGACACCATAAATTTGACATTTGACCCTGAAGAATGACCTTGACGTTTCACCACTCGAAATGTGCAGCTCCATGAGATACACATGCATGCCAAATATCAAGTTGCTATCTTCAAAAGTGAAAAAGTTATGGCCAATGTTAAAAAAAAATTCTGGACGTACGGACAGACTGACTGACATACTGACGAACGTTCAACTGCTATATGCCACCCTACTGGGGGCATACAAATTATTTTTTGGGGGTGGGGGGAGGTATAGTGTGAGGGTTGTGATGGTTATTTATTAGATGATCTTTAATTTAAAAAAATAATAATGGAGGGGGGATTTGCGGGGGGAGGGGGCGTGGGGGATGGTTTGGGTGGAGTCTATTGTGGTATGTCAAGTAAGAGTTGTTTTGTCAAAGTATCAATCGAATCTAATCATAAATAAAGAAGTTATGGCAATTTTAGCAAAATTTAATAATTTGACCTTGAGAGTCAAGGTCATTCAAAGGTCAAGGTAAAATTAAACTTGCCAGGTACAGTACCTTCATGATAGAATGAAAGTATTTGAAGTTTAAAAGCAATTGCCTTGATACTTTAGAAGTAAAGTGGATCTAAACACAAAATGTAACCATATATTCAAACTTACTAAGTAAAAAAAGGGCCATAATTCTGTAAAAATGACAACCAGAGTTATGCTACTTGTCCTTTACTGTCCCCTTATGATAGTTTGCGAGTGTTCCAAGTATGAAAGCAATATCTATGATACTTTAGGGGTAAATAGGACCAAAACACAAAACTTAACCAAATTTTCAAGTTTAAGGGGCCCATAATTCCGTCAAAATGCCAGGCAGAGATACATAACTTTGCCTGCACAGTCCCCTTACGATAGTTAGTAAGTGTTGCACGTATGAAAGCAATAGCTTTGATATTTTAGGAAAAAAGTGGACCTAAACACAAAACTTAACCAAATTTTCAATTTTCTTAGTATAAAATGGCACATAATTCTGTCAAAATGCCAGTCAGAGTTACATAACTTTGCCTGCACAGCCCCCTTATGATAGTTAGTAAGTGTTGCAAGTATGAAAGCAATAGCTTTGATACTTAAGGAATAAAATGAACCTAAACACAAAACTTAACCAAAATTTTCAATTTCTAAGTATAAAAAGGGCACATAATTCTGTCAAAATGCAAGCCAGAGTTATCTAACTTTGCCTGCCCAGTCCCCTCATGATAGTAAGTAAGTGTACCAAGTTTGAATGCAATAGCATTGATACTTTATGAAAAAGTGGACCTTAACGCAAAACTTAACCGACGCCGATGCTAAGTTGATGACAATAGCTCATAACTTTTTTTCAAAAAATAGATGAGCTAAAAATAATAAAAAATTAACAAAAGTTATTTCAATCAAAAGAGTCTTTATAATTTAGAAAATGCCAAATAACAAGGTTGCCATGGAAACAATTTCATAGCACAGTTGTCTGCTAAATACACCAAAACACAGTAGGTTAACTTGGCTTATCAGTAAAGATCAAAGATAAGGCTCTACAGTGCATTAGTACATGTACATTTATTTTATTATATTGCATGCAAACTACTGTCTTTATGTACACCACATTTTATGAAAGAAGTCCCAGGTTTAAACAAGGGAGTTAACTATTACTTAACTATTAGAAAGTATGTAAAGGTTATATTTCTTTAACAGTATGGCTTATCACAACTAGACTGTTTTCACTATATACATATAGAGAAAACTACCAGCCCCTTGGCCGCCATGTTTTTCAAGCAAAGGTTACCATTTCTGAACTCATCCAAGATATCATTGGGACAAATCTTCTGAGCAAGTTTCATGAAGATCAGAAAATAAATGTGGCCTCCAAAGTGTTATCAAGGTTTTACTATAGCCATATAAGGAAAAATGCCCCGCCCCCAGGCGGCCATGTTTTTCAACCAACCGACATCATTTCGAACTTGTCCAAGATATTATTGGGACAAATCTTCTGACCAAGTTTTATGAGGATCGGACAATAAATGTGGCCTCTAGAGTGTTAACAAGATTTTGCTATAGCCATATAAGGAAAAATGCCCCGCCCCTTGGCAACCATGTTTTTCAAGCAAACGTAACCATTTTTCGAACTCATCCAAGATATCATTGAAACCAATCTTCTGACCAAATTTTATGAAGATTGGACATTAAATGTGGCCTCTAGAGAGTGAACAAGGCAAATGTTGACGTCGCACAGCGGACGATGGACAGCAGATGACGGACAAAAGGCAATCACAAAAGCTCACCATGAGCACGTTGTGCTCAGGTGAGCTAAAAGTGCATGAGTGCATTTCTTGTAGTTGTTCTGAAAGTATATATATTAATCATTTTTATTTGGCATATACAGTTTTTGAATATTTAAATTAATTTATATTTTATTCAGAACTGCATAGAAGAGCAATAGATGATGTAACATGCAGAATATATACCTCTTGGCCTTTTTATTTCAGAGATGATTTTAAAATTTTACAATACAAGTCTATATAAATTGTGTAACTATTAGGGCATTTGCAGTTTTGATACCAGGTGCATGATTTGAGCAAACTTTGTGCAGAATCTATATCTGGTGTTTCACACCAAATATCAAAAGTCTAGGACATGTGGTTTTAGATAAACAGCATGATTTACTATGAGAGTCTAGGTAAATCATGTGACCTCTGGGGCATGGCATCTATTGGCCCAAGGGGCATGATTTAAAGAATTTTTGTTGGTGATGTAACACACCAAATATTAAACCTCTGGGCCTTGTGGTTTCAGAAGATTTTCTAATTGATTCTTGCTATGTGCAAAGGGGGTTTAATGTATGTGCTAAAGTGTAATCCCATATATGCCTGTGCAGTCTGCACATGCTACTCATGTTAAACTTTCCACCTTAACTAGATTTTTGCTAAGAAGAGACTTTCTTGAAACGAAAAATATCATAAAAGCGGAAAGTGTCGTCCCTGATCAGCCTGTGCGGACTGCACAGGCTCATCTGAAACAACACTGTACGCACATACATTGAACCCCCTTTTCACAGAACACTACTCAATTAAATCCCTATATAAGTCTATATAAATCTGGTGAGCCCTGGGGTGTGGCCGTCTTGACCCCAGTGACATGATTTAAACAATCTTTGACAATGTTGTTGTTTCAAAGATTTTTATTTATTTATTTTAATATACTTTTTCTCTCTGGTGACCTACAAATGAAATGGACCCAAACAATTAGAACAAATATGAACAAGATATGTGTTTGTCAGAAACACTATGTCCCCTTTTGCGGCGCTTTGAAGCGATATTTGACCTTTGACCTTGAAGGATGACCTTGACCTTTCACCACTCAAAATGTGAAGCTCCATGAGATACACATGCATGCCAAATATCAAGTTGCTATCTTCAACATTGCAAAAGTTATTGCAAATGTTAAAGTTGGGGCAAACAAACAAACACACAAACCAACAGACAGGGCAAAAACAATATGTCCCCCACTATGAAGGAACATTCCTGTGAAGTTTCGTTACCATCTGCCCAGCTGTTTAGGAAAAGATGCCCTTTGATTAATAGTTTTAGTACAACGGTCGGCGCACAACCAACAAATGGCAATACTGTAAGCTAACATTGTACAATTAAAGTGGGGCTGAAATCATAACATTTTAGGTAGACCCTGACAGTCCATTCTTGAAGAAAGAGAAAGATTGCTTTACCTGTCTGGTGCTCATAACATATGGCATGAGGTTACGAATCTTCACAGTGAGGTATGCAACTGAAACATAACACACGTTTTCAGCCAAATACTGTACAATCATTATTAGTCATGGGACATTAATTTTCATAGAATTCTTGGGTTGATCGATCCATGAATTTAACACAAACACATCAAAAATGACTAAAGTAAAGTTCTCTTCTTTTTCTGTTAAAGGAAGCGGAAAGGTCTTGTAATCAGCCTTGTTCTGGGAAAAAAACAGGGCATAATGCTTATACATAAAATCATGTCCTCCCAGATTAGCCTGTGCAGTCGGCACAGGCTTATCAGGAACAATACTTTCAGCATACACTAGATTTTCATTTAGGCAAGACCTCCTTTAAACCAAAAATTAAAAGCGGAAAGTGTGGTCACTGATAATCCTGGAACGACATTTTATGTATATGCCTTATGCCCTGTTTTCCCATAGTTCTACTCTTATTCCATAATAATCAAACATCCATTAATAAAATATCAGCACATCAGATTTACTTCTGTACTTAACTCTTGTTGAAAACACTTGAGATTGTTACATCCTTTTGTTTGTTTATTTTTATGACACAATTTGATAATTGTGTGTGGTTCTTTATTCTTTTTTTTAGTTTGCTTTCTAACATGCAAAAAAGATAAAGATGGGTAAAATAAAAATAATCAGGTAACTCAGGGGATTTTCATTTACAGTTGTTAAGGCACCCACGCCTTGTCATTTTGAGAAAAGTTATGGGTGATTAATTTTTTTTGGAGACTTTAACTTAAATTAAAATGTAGTTTTGAATTATAAATTCTTTAAGTTTAACCAAACAAGCAACGATTGTATTTAACAATATTATATAGGCAAGTTTTCATTTATAATTATATAAATATGAATTATTTAGTCCAATGGTGTTTGTTTTTTTAATTCTGAAAACTGTTAATTTTTGGAATGGTGAAGAAGCAGATAATCCCCTGTTGTATAAGCTGACAATACCCGTAAGTGTTGTATACAGATATGTCAATTTGCCTGACAGGGAAACCTGAACCAATTGCCAATTCTTGTAAAACCAGTTTTATCAGCCTTGCTCTCAGACAATGGGACATAATACATGTGTGTAACGTATTATCCAAAATTAGCCTGTTCAAAACGGACAACCAAATAAGGGACAACACTTCAAGCTACGGAATGTTTTGTTTAAAGAAAGTCTCTTCTAACTTAAATTCAGTCCAGGCAGAGAGTGTTGTCCCTGATAAGACTATGCGGACTTCACTTTACGCACATGCATGACGCCCTGTTTACCCAGACAGCAGCTTGCTTATCTTATGGTCGACCGCATAGTTATAGAATATGACCTACTCTGCCTTTCATAGTCCGCTGCAGGCCCCACCAGGTCAGATAGCTTGTCCTGTACGACCATGTTACGATGTTCCAGCTTCTCTTTCTGTCAATGGACATAATGAATAATATTGCTCATAAGTGACTGCTGCATACATGGACAATGAAGTGCAGATATTAGACACAGAATAATTGTCGTAAAGCATGAAAAATATCACTGAGGCTGGGTTATGAATCGTAAAAAGGAGTTTTGTCACAAACATGACTAACACCCCTATACTGCATTGTCAGCTATGTTCAAGAACAAATAACTTACAAATGTACGAATCGTAGGACATTACAAGTGTCCTTAACATCTACACTTCATGGTGAAATGGGGGTTAAATGCATGTGCGTAAAGTGTTGTCCCAGATTAGTCTGTGCAGTCAGCACAGGCTAATCAGGGACGACACTTTCCGACTAAACTTGATTTTTGCTAAAAAGACACTTTCTTTAAACAAAAATATCATAAAAGCGGACTGCACAGGCTAATCTGGGAGAACACTTTACGCAAATTCATTAAAAACATTTTCAACAAGAGATAAGTTTGTCAGAAACACAATGCCCCCTATTGCTCCGCTTTTAAATAAAATTTAAATATATCATTTGGCAGGTTAAACAAATTATCTCCCTTTTAAAGCTTATTTCTTCCCTTGGATTGTATTTTTTTACTTTTGACCTTGAAGGACGACCTTGACCTTGCACCACTCAAAATGTGCAGCTTAATGAGATACACATGCATGCCAAATATCAAGTTGCTATCTTCAATATTCAAAAAGTTATGACCAAACTTTAACGAAGGTTTTGGTTAAAGTTTTGGGACACACACAATGTAAGACAGACAGGCCAAAAACAATAATAATGATTGATTTTAAATTAAACCTAGATATGGGCCGTGAAATCTGAAAAAGGTGATTAAAGCATGTGCGTAATGCGTCGTCCCAGATCAGCATGTGCAGTCTGCACAGGCTAATAAGGGACGACACTTTAAGCTTTTATGATATTTTTCGTTTCAAGAGTCTCTTCTTAGCAAAAATCTATATTAGGCTAAAAGTGTCGTCCCTGATTAGCCTTTGCGGACTGCACAGGCTTATTTGGGACACACTTTTCGCATTAAATCCCCTTTTTTACAGAACACAGCCCATATGTGTGCACTGAACCAGGGTTTCAATTTCAGTATTGTAAAGATAAAAGAACTAGGATACACATTTCTAAACTGATAAATACATACAGTGATTTGACTTAGATCAATATCTAGCTGTACATACCCCTGATCCAAATTTTACAGTAAATAATTTCTTCAGATGGGGAGGCATCCTGCAACACAAATATATAGTTTTTGCTTGAAAAGTCTTCCTTTTTGTCACTCTGGCTCTTATTATCAAACCAAAATCACCTGCATTATTTAATTCCTACCCATCAGAACCCAAAACCAAGCCAATAACTGTGACAACCAACACTCTCCAGTCAATTATTTATTAAAGTATATAGTAAATTGTTCCACCTATAGGTGTTTTATACGGTACTTTACAAATGCAAAAATGTGAAGCATAAAAACAACCTAAATTATATATTTAAAATAAATTTATTAAGTTGCATCTTTGTATGTGTTAAATTTACTCAACATACACAGATTGATTATTTTGATTTGCTTTTTCAAATGAAATCTTTAAAAACACACTGCCCATGTGTTTCAAGATTATTTGAGCCTTGTTCTGAGAAACCTGGGCATAACTGATGTGTGTTAAGTGTAGTCCCAGATTAAACTGCACAGGCTAATCAGGGATGACACTTTTCACCTAAATTGGATTTTTTCTAAAAAGAGACTTCATTAAAACAAAAATGTCATATAAGCGGAAAGTGTCGTCCCTGATTAGCCTGTGCGGACTGCACTGGCTAATCTGGGAAGACACTTTACGCACAAGCACGAAGCCCAGTGTTTTCAGAACGTGAAACATTTGAGCCTCGTTATTGGAAACTGTGCTTCAAGTGTATGCCGGCACAGACTAATCAAGGACAACACTTCAAGTGTATGCAGGCACAGACTAATCAGGGACAACACTTCAAGTGTATGCCGGCACAGACTAATCAGGGACAACACTTCAAGTGTATGCCGGCACAGACTAATCAGGGACAACACTTCAAGTGTATGCCGGCACAGACTAATCAGGGACAACACTTCAAGTGTATGCAGGCACAGACTAATCAGGGACAACACTTCAAGTGTATGCCGGCACAGACTAATCAGGGACAACACTTCAAGTGTATGCCGGCACAGACTAATCAGGGACAATACTTCAAGTGTATGCAGGCACAGACTAATCAGGGACAATACTTTCTGCCTAAATTGTTTTTTGTTGAATACAGACTTCTTTACTGCTGACTGTACAGGCTTATCTAGGACGACACTTAACGCACATGCATCAAGCCCAGTTTTCCAGAGCAAGGGTAATTTGAAAAGCCTTTCCAAAGAATCTTACTGCTCTATCTCAGGAATGTCCCTGTATTTGAATAGGAGCTCATCTGGACACAGTTCTTCCTGTTTGACTAGATCCTCTGAAATTCAACAATACACAATGCAAAACAGCCATGTCTTGTATACAAATGTCATTTGAACATGGAAACCATAATTCGTGATAATACATGAATTTACATCTAAGTACACAAGAAGAATATGGAGTAATATTTAATGCTTACTTTGAACTTTTATATAGACAATAACACAAGTAAAAATGTCACAAAACATTTAACCAATAATATTTACATATTTATGTCACACTCAGTCAAAGATGATGGAATAACAGATAAACTGACAATCCATCCTTAGAAACGTTCTATTTCTGTGAAAGTCTGGACGAAATTTCTTGAGAAATGACGGATTGTATTCTGAAGAAATCCTTGATGTGCTTTGCAGTACTGCATGACAACAAATCAATAAAGAAACTATCTAGATGCCTAAGCAAATAATGCTTTTTATTATTTGACAAGCTGTACCATGCACATGTTTGAACTTTCACATCTAGGAGTGCGTGTCTTTAACCTTTGCCTGATCGGCATGGGACTTACATGTAGCATGCTTTCTCCACATGGTGAACATTTTAAAATTTCATGGTGCAGGGGTTTCAGTTAGTCTTTAACAAGGAAAATGATTTCCAAAAGTATGAGGAGACTATAAGTAAAATTTTACTAACGCTTCAAAAATTAGAATGCAGTTATTTTCACCATTTTGGGAATGGGGCCGGGTTGGATTGGGAAAAATAGCTTACTTTCGCCTAAAATTAGGAAATTAATTTGGTTGAGTTTATGCTTACAAATACTTTAAAATTGATAATAAAAGTGATTTCAATATCATGTTTCTAAGGTTCATCTTGTAGAGCTAGATTTGGAGATGATTTGACATATTTAGATGTGGGAAAAATGTATACTTTTTTCAATTGGGAATGGGTCCCTCTAACGGACCCAAATTTGAATGAAAAAAAACACTGGAATGGTTTTTACAGTTTTGTAAACTATTTTGGTCAAAATAGCAGAATGATTTAGCTCCTTCCAAGCGATTAATTGAAACCCTTGATTGTTAATAATTCCGGCAAATCTGTATAATGCTCAAAATTTGCATTTGACCCTAAATAAGACCTTAACCTTGGAGCTTAGGACAAATGTCTAATAAACGTCATGCTGATCGGCATAACATATTTCCCAACGATTTTGTAAAGGAACTAGAAGAAAGACCAACCAATAGAAATATGCTAATTTAATGTTTCATATTATGTGTCCTCTGTCAGACTTGGAAATTCAGGCATAGGCACACATCTGTGGTAAAAGACCTATAGAAATGCCTGCTCATCGTAAACCTCTGATTGTGACCTTTACCTTTGAGCTAAGAAGACGGTCATTACACGTGACACCAAATGGTGACATTTGTGACACTGGTAAAATATTTCAAAATTGCATGATGACCTATGAAATAATAGACAAAATAAGCTGACAGGGACAGGTTTTACATTTCGCACATTGTCTTCTTAAGGTATACATTCATGGTAAGTTCTTTTGAAATTGCGTAACTGATAACAAAGTCATATGGGGGAAACTCAGACAATGTAAAGCATGGACGATGTACATTCACTTGATTAATGTGCTATTTTGAACTTTCCGCAAGCGGGCTAAATAAAAATAAAGATTCAACCATACCAGAATAGTCAAAATTCAATGGTTTGATCTTGGTGAAATCCACGAATACTTTGCGTTTATATCTGATCTGTTGGTGGCATGTGTGGCTCCAGGAAACAGCTGCAGCTGAAACAAAGATTGTGTAAGGAATCTGCTTTGAACATGTAAAAAGCAAATTAAGAATTTTTAAGTTTACAGTCACTTCACTTTATAAAAAGCATTCTATGTAATTAATAATACAGTGGTGAAAAAATATTAAATTTTATTCAAACATTTATTTATTGTATTTTTTTGTTTCTTTTTGTGGGAGGGAGAAATCTGGTATGTTTAAACATTACTGGCATGGCAAAACAGACCACCAAAGCCAGCTACAAGCCTTTTGAGCTGTTGGTAAAAATAAGTCAGTAATTTATCTTTGTAAATGTTTTGTTATTTTTTTAATCAGTGTTCATTTTTATCAAAAAGAAGCCCATTCATTGAAAATATTTTGTATTAATATGTTGAATTCAAATTAAAGTAATACAGTAGTGCACAGAGTTTTTCTCATGCAATTAATTACTGAGGTGTTCTATTTTCCATTCAAAATTCTGACATTGCCTTAAATTCACTGTGTTAAAACATCACATTTTTGTGAAACCATTTGATAATTCTATTGTAGCTGAAACCACATATAACAATGAAGTCTCAGTCTGCAAAACTAACTTTTTTCGTCTTTAGAGCCAAGTTATGAAACTTTCAAAATGTCATAGTCAGTGGTAAGTTTTCATAGCCATTTTTTTATTTTATTTAACAGAGACATCATTATGACAGGACGCCGCCAATTTTATACATGTATTGCAATTATGGGTTTTATTTGTTACCAAATCTGTAGTGTTCAGACTTTAAGTCTATTCTTTATATCTCGCCTACTTATATGTGTTCTAAGAATTCTACACAGTATTGTGTTTTTGTATTTGCATTGTTTTTCAAGTTTGATCTGAGCTAGTCATCGTCATCATTTCATCGTCTGTCAAGTCAGTCTCAAGACCTACACCATGATCCATTTGAATTTGAAATCTGCGGACTTTACACATCTAAAGGAGATTTATTAAATTAGAACAAGAGATGTATTCGTCAGGTGTATTAAACAATAATATTAAAAACTACAAACTTTTTTTCTCAACAAAATGGAAATTATGCTACCTTAAATGAATGATGGATGTCCCCTACCCAATTTATACTTTTTTATATTTTAGGTCTTAATGGTGTAATTGTGGGTATAATTCCATGTGTTTGTACCCTATTTATTTTACTTTGTGGCAAATTAAATAAACTGCAAACTAATACACAATCAAGCGGTATGGACATTTTATGTATTGACTTTAGTAGTGATTTTTTTTTCAATCATGAGGTAAAGCCTAAAATTGAGGCTAGTTTTGCCCTTTTTTAGGGGGGGGGGGCTGGATTTACTTGAGCAAGTTTTACATGCTACCAATTGTACATGTGTTTCACATATTAATCAGTTATATGAAAGCAGTTTGTTTGATCTTTTGTATTATCATTTATCTGCAGTGAAATGTCTCACTTTAATATTATTTATCACAGGATTGATTATTCACTTGTCATCAGACCATTTAACCATTTGTTTATTACACCTATGGCGCAAGTATGAAAATTATGTCATCTGATTTCTCTATAAATATGATAATTTGTGATCTAAATTTGAATGTGCTAGTTTGAAATGAGTTATCAAAATCCTATTTTAAAAAATAACGCGAAAATAAGTGACAGGTACATTATAAACAAGCGCGTATTTACATAGATCAAGAACATTACTAATTTTACCTGTCAATTGTTGACTATTGGCAATTAAACTAAATGAACATGATTTAAAGCATAAAGGAGTTTGCGATTTTAATAAAAGCGGCTGAATTCGTGTAAATATAACTTTTGTAAACGACATTTTCAATCGTGTTGTTAATTCGCAAGGGCATCAATATCAATAAACGCTCGAAATTTACAGGTGCATTGTGGGGAAATTTGCGTGAACCGGAAGTGTTTCCTATAGCAACGATCAAGCTATGTGATCATCCGGGCATTCTTTGACTTGGTTACTTGACTACACAAAAACAGTGTAGACATCCATTTTGTTTACCTCTTTACAGAAACACTTAAAGTGTGGTTACTTTATACATAATTTGGACATACATTTGTACCACAGCATTCAGCAAGATGTCATTGGTTCAGCAACCTGTGCAGGAAAAGAAGGGATTCGGATATTCCAAATTGAAGTCATCAAAGACAGATACAACCAAAGGATTCACAATCCAGTCCTATCAAAAGGATGTTAAGGTATTCATTCTTATTCTGACTAAATAAAAATGCGTTTAGATCATTTGTATTATTAACAGATATGAATGCAATACGTAATAGAAAGCTGTGTAGTTGAAAAATATTGTTAATTCCTATGTAATTCTTACATGGATTGTTCAAACAGTTCCAACAATTAAGACATTATGATTATCTTTATTCTTAAGGTTTATGATATCAACTCTCATACAATTTATTCTGCATAATAAGGAAAGCCATTTACCGGTACGCAGTTGTTTACGGTTTTACCACTATCTACAAAGCGGGGGTTTGGGGGCGGTAGCCCACGATACTAAGGAAATATGTAGGATAAAAAAGATTATAAGGTGTTGCGTTAGTTGTTATGTGTAAGGTGTTAAGGGTTAGGGTTAGGGTACGCTGTTTGATGTTAAGTGTTGCGTACCGGTAAAGTTCAATCATCCCAAACTTTCTAAAAAAAAGTATCAATATTCATTATTTTATATTGTATCCTTGGGGGTGACCAATTATGGATCGGTTAAAAAATGAGTGACACAATTTCTTGAGAAAGGCATACAGTGCAAGAATAAATGATTAACCTTCAAATATTGATTTAATCCCAGATAAATCCATGTAAAAGTTGTTTATTTATAAGTGTTTAACCATGAAAAGCCAATAGTTCCATACACATCTGCAATTACATTCACTACTCATGTGGTGACCTCGTATCAAGATGTCACATTGAAAAAGTGGATTTCTCAACGTAATAGGCATAAAGCTTACTCGAATTTGATTCATTTAACATATTTTATATCAACTTTAACAGTAATTAAACTTTTGTATAACTTCCATTTACAATTTAACAAGTTTGGGTTCATTGGTCATTCTTCTATTGAGCAGCGTGGGCACATTAAAGCTAGTGCGTACAAATTTCACTAACACAAACGTTTAACATTTTTTAGATAAACTTTGGCATAAATCTTACTGTTACTATTACTATTTCCTTCAGGGCTCTTTTTCCATATTTTGCAAGGGCCTTATAAAGACCCTTCCCTGAAGAGAAAGGCCCATTTTCCTGAAGTTTTAAGCTTACTCTGGGAAATTTCCCCCTTTCTCAGTTTTGTTGATAATTTTTCCCTTAAATGGAAGACCAGGCCCTTCCCCCAAATCAAGAAAAAAAGGCATAAATGTCAAATTGGGACATCTATTGCTACTTAAAATGGGTATATCACCTGATGCGCTATGGGCGCACAGTTCTTAATAAGTTAAGAAGGATAAATATTTGATTATTTTAGTTGAAGTAAGTTTTTGAAATGCGATTATACCTGTTTTTCTCCTCAGTATGGTTGTGTTTATATTTATTTTCAAGTGTAGTAATGTAAGTGGACCAAAATACCCGAAGTGCATGTGTGTGATGTCATCACAAGAGCCTCATTATTAATGTACACTAAAGGATTAATACTGGGACACACTCATTACAAGGGCACTGTAAAATACACATGTATCCATTTCATCATAAGGAACATTTCTGCTAACAGACCCTAAAATTAATATTATATGTTATCAAGAATCAGATGCATAGAACATTCTTAAACCATTATAATTGTAACACAACGCTCTACCAAACAGCCTGTTCATTACAAAGCTTATTACAAAGTCACATGCCTATAAACATAAGAGCAAACTTAACCTAATTCAAGTTTGATTTCAAGAGCAAACTTTTCATTATCAGACCTGAAACATTTTGCATTTCAGGTTGAAAGTCCGCCAAAAGCTGGTGCCTTCCAGAGCAGACCCGCTGGTCCAACAGCATTCAGAAAATTTTACGAGAGAGGTGATTTCCCAATAGCCCTTGAACATGACACGAAAGGAAACAAAATTGCATGGAAGGTAAAAAATGTGCCCATGAAATATTATTGGCATGGTCATTATGTTATATGGTAAATTGTATGATAATTTGATTTGCCTCTTATATTTGGTTTATAATATCACATAATTGTATTGGGCATTAAAGAAATATTTTATAATGTGATTGGATCATTGCATTTAATTCAGATTGTTTATGTTAATGAGGTTTATTAAGCACGTGTCTATCATTTAAGCTCTTTTAAAAGAGATTTTTTTACAAAAAAGTGGTCTTCTCATATTTCCTCTATACTATGCCTTCTAGGTTGAGATTGAGAAACTGGATTACCACCACTACCTGCCCCTGTTCTTTGACGGACTCTGTGAGACCACTCACCCCTATGAGTTCTTTGCCCGCCAGGGAGTTCACGACATGTTGGAGCATGGAGGTTCAAAAATCCTGCCAGTCATCCCCCAGCTTATCATTCCTATTAAAAGTAAGTTCTCAAGTTCCCTTTGTGGAATCCAAGTGTCAACCCATGCAAATGACAACAAATCCACATGAAGCTTTGAATTTTACAATCTCCTCAGATTATTCGACATATTTCTGCTGTAACCAAAGAAAACAAATTACCTTTTAGCAAGTCTATAACTCTCATTTTCAAAACAACACAATCAATTACACAATTTTGTTTTGATTATGTGTACCAAAAGTTAAAGGCATGACAAATAGCAGCAGCTGTACATGGTTTTTTACTGGACTCAAGGACCACCAGTTTGAAAAATTATACCAACTCTCTGTCATTTTTTTGGAATGTACTAGGGCCTGCGTCTTTGGCATGGGTTGCAGATGTGGTAATGAATTTCTTTGAACAAAATGTTCTTCATGCTTGGTTCTATCTTATTGAATGGAATAAAACTCAAGATTTGTACTATCACAAATAACATTTCATTATTATCATTAGCTGTGGACTTGTGAGCTTATAGGTTATGATATTTTAATGAAGCCACTAACTTATTAACTAAAAATGAATATTGTCCGACCATTGAATACTCCTCTTATTTTTGTTTTGCATTTGGATATGTATTGTTGTTTTGAAAGTACAGTGATTTATTTCATATTTAAAGCAATTGTTTGAAATTTGTATGTTTTCATTTATTTTTCAAATCCTAAACCAACACATAAGTATTATCAAGGAGTGTACACTAAAATTAATCAATCAAATATTTTGGTATTACTTTTTTTACACTTTTATTAAAGTTTCTCCTCCATCATCATGTTTCAATGAAAAAGATTGAATATGCTCAATTTAAAGTTAAACTTGCTCAGAGAAAGTTTATATTTCTTAAATAATTTTCCTGATACAATATTAAATACATAACCTAATATCACCTTAAAAATAACTTTGCTGAATACAGTTCACCCATGAATGGTTAATTATACTATTGCAGCGAATTTTTTTGTCCATATTGGGAAAAGTACCCGTACCGGTCCAATTGGGAAAAATTCAGTCGTGATCACCTCAAAATTGGGAAAAATTTAGTCGTGAAAACCTTGAAATTTTAAAAAATGCGTCGTGAAATCTTCTAATTGGGAAATTAGTGTATTTGATTTTTTGCTAACAAATACCTTAAAATTGAGAATAACTGATGTCAAGTTGTTGATATTATATTTACTAAGGTTCTAGCTATAAAGCTGCATAAGTAAATAAATTAAAGTTCATTTAAAAAAAAATAACCTTCATTTGGGAAATGGGTAATTTTTTCCAGATTGGGAAAGTGCCGTTTTCCGGTACTTTACAAAGAAGGAAAAAATCGCTGTATTGATTAATTTAAATAGTTTCCAAATTTGGCTTTGTTGCCAAAGATTGATTAAGTATGCTTTACTAGTGACTGCTATAGATTTATGTAAACATTTAAGGTTATGACTCTTTGAAGACTTATCACATGTCATAAACTATTATAAGTGACATTTGAATGCTATTCATGATAAATAATATACTGGATGAAGTAAATTTCAGAAAATAAGAAAAATGTACACCATCTTTAAAATTATCCAAAATACCCCAGTTGCCTTTAGGGTGACGCAATTTAACTGACAAGAATTACACAAATTATGCAAAAAAGGCTTCTTTTTGTTGTTAAGTTTTAAATGCAAATATTAGCGAAAATAAAAACCCAAGAATAGCAGCAGTTCTAATGGCAATAATTAGTCTTGAAAAAGGGAAATACTTAAAGTACTATATAAGTTACTCTATTAAAACAAATGAGGAACCAAATGAGATGAGGCTCATTCTGGGAAAGCAGGGCCCTATGCATGTGTGTAAAATATTGTGTGCAGTTTGCGCAGACTAATTAGGAGAATTTGTTTGCTAAAATTGGATTTTCGTTTTGATGAGAATTCCTTTAAACACAAAAATTCCATAACAGCAAAAAGTGTTGTCCCTGATTAGCCTGTGAAGATAGCAAAGGCTAATATCATAAACACTTTTGCGCACATACATTGACCATCTTTTCAAAGAGAGAAATCAACTTTATGGATATTGCTTAATGAAAACTAAGTCCTATACATACATTTCAGATGCCCTGAACATGAGGAACCCCCAGGTGGTCTGCACAACGTTGAAGGTGTTACAGCACCTTGTGGTGTCTGCAGACATGGTGGGGGAGGCACTTGTACCCTACTACCGACAGATCCTACCCATCCTTAACATCTTCAAGAACAAAAACTGTGAGTACACAAACTGTTTGAATTCGATCCACATTATGGGAAAACTGGGCTAAATGCATGTGCAGAAAGTTTCGTCCCAGAATTTGCAGCCTGTGCAGGCAAACCAGGGAAGACACTTTCTGCTTTTATGGAATTTTTTGTTGAAAAGAAATCTTTCTAAACAAAAATCAAGTCTTGGAGAAAAGGGTCTTCACACATTGCCTGTGCATACAGCATTAAGGGTCTTCACACATTGCCTGTGCATACAGCATTAAGGGTCTTCACACATTGCCTGTGCATACAGCATTAAGGGTCTTCACACATTGCCTGTGCATACAGCATTAAGGGTCTTCACACATTGCCTGTGCATACAGCATTAAGGGTCTTCACACATTGCCTGTGCATATAGCATTAAGCCCAGTCTTCACACATTGCCTGTGCATACAGCATTAAGCCCAGTCTTCACGCATTGCCTGTGCATACAGCATTAAGGGTCTTCACACATTGCCTGTGCATACAGCATTAAGCCCAGTCTTCACACATTGCCTGTGCATACAGCATTAAGCCCAGTCTTCACACATTTCCTGTGCATACAGCATTAAGCCCAGTCCTCACACATTGCCTGTGCATACAGCATTAAGCCCAGTTTTCCTAGAAGAAGGCTCATATTAAAATTAGAAAACTCGGAAATCTGAAGTTCTAATATATGTGAAAAAAAATCAAATCATCAGTAAATTAATGTTGGAAATGAAGCCTTTTAAACTTTAATCTATTAAGAAATTCTTTAATGCAATTTGATTTAAGGGACTTCTAATACGCCAGAATACACATTTAAGCAGTAAAGGGTTAATAAAACTATTCTGATTGCAGTGAACTCAGGCGATGGCATCGACTACAGCCAACAGAAGCGAGAAAACATTGGTGACCTTATTCAGGAGACTCTGGAAGCCTTCGAGAGGCACGGTGGGGAGGACGCGTTCATTAACATTAAATACATGGTCCCCACCTACGAGTCCTGTATGCTGAATTAACACCGGTGAACTAGTATTAAGTGATATAGTTAATCAACTTTATATTGACTGTGGAATTTCGGAATTTCTTTTCAGGAATGGACATTTTGGAAACTCCAATATTATGGGATTTTTCTTCTTTTGTTTGTTTGTTAGGTGAAATATTTATGTTACAACTTTGATTAACACAATTTAAAAATTACAATATTTTGGAAGACCTTTTTTTGTTGTTGTGATTATCTTGCAAGAGATAAATATGGACAGCCTGATTTTTTAAAGGAATTGTTTCTTATAAATGTTGGCCTGGATAATACATTGTTGCATAATTGATAGTTTAAGTGTAAATTATAGCCATAAAGATGCATTGAAATGAAATCATAAGGATGATGAGTATATGTTAGTGCCTTTAGTCTGTTTCATTTATTTTTACTTTAAAAAGTTAAGGGACTTGAATGATATTTGTACATAACCAGTGTGCTAAATTATTTGTTACATTGAATGTAGTTTCACTGTGAGGAATAGTTATGTTCAAATTTAATGCATGGCACATGTTTATTTTTTTTCACAGTTTATTTTTACTTCTAGATAACAGGCAACAACTCATTTATTGTATATACATGCATTTCAGTATTTGTGAATGAAAGCTGTTTATTATTGAAATGCATGAAAGTGTATTTGTATGTGTGTGAGTGGATTAAAACAGTTGACTGTGATTTCTTGTTCCAATTCTTGTGGTTAACATCGTTTTATTACATTTTAATGCTGGCTTCAATGAATTATGAATGAATATTGTTTTCCCTTGTTAAAAGCGTTTTGACAATACAACTACATTTTCAAAATATTGATAAGTCAACTGCATTATATTTATAAGAATAGACATAAAAACATTTTGAAAATAAAATTTAAAGCACAATATTTTTTTACTTTGTTGTTTACAGTATAAGATTTTTGTTTGGAATATCAAGCATCTGTGATAGTATTTTCTGCATATTTGATACATGTTTTTCAATTGTGTGTGTTTTCAAACATTTGTTTGCATTCGTTCAAGTCGGCATCTTTCTTGATATTAGATTATTTATCTCTACCTATCAGCTACGTACGTTCACAAGGAATTCTATGGATATTAGCAGTATACTATGGAGAACACGTTTTATCAACATTTGTAAACATAGCTACTAGATAATCCTTGTCAAAATTAACTAAACCATTGAATTTAATGTTATTTTGTGCAAATTAATAATATGTTATAACATTACCAAATTTCTGTGTTGTTTTAAGTATACCAAAGTAAGGATGTTTTATTTCATATTATTAATGTGGTAATACATATCTGTTAATAAACATGAATAATATCATCATAGTTTTTTTAGTCAATAAAATTATGTGGGAACATTGTTTTGACCTATTAGCTGAGTGTAATCCATACTCAGGATTATCTTGTAGCCTAGCTAATCTTCAGTTTCATTGATTATTATATATGGATTGCAAGTAAAGCATGACAGATTGAATTGAAATCCAATTTTATTACTTGGATTTGTGGTTATAAATAAAAGTACTCTTTATAATAAACTTATTTTATTGTTCTCTGCTGCCGAACTTAAAACACAGGCTTTGCTCATTGACCTATATATTTGACAATCGTTTTAATTTTAAAAATTTATTCGAGCTAGATTGCATTAGAAGTACTAACTACTTATTTGAAATGCTCTTGAGTCCGTTTCCTGTGCCTAGAATAAGTACGTGGTGTCTTTGGGAGAGATCTAAAGAAAGCTCCCGCAGTTGGGATCGAACCCGTGACCTCGCTGTCGCTAGGTGGACATCATATCCACTACATCACGGTGACCATGGTTTTAACCATTCAAAATTCATTCAGGGCTACGGTAATAAGGAAGACTTTTATAATAACATTGAAATAAAATATTCAAATACATAGTTTAGGTCTCCATGGAGTAGGAGACATTTAGAGTTAACTTGTGGGTACATAAGTCTCGCAGATTGTGTAATTAACTTCTTGAACTACTGGGTGAAACTAACCCAAAATTACACTGTGTAATGACCTTAATTAATGAGTAGATATTTGTCAACAAAGGAATTTTGAAAGACTTTTTGTGAGCGCAAAATAATTGCCCTTTTTCTGTTTTTCAACTATATACTGTAATAGTCTTAAAAAAAACTCCTCTTTAACTACTGGGTGTATGTTGCTTAAACTGTCACATTTAATGACATATAGTGAGAATGTGTTGTGGGAACATCAGTGCCTGTGTCACATGTGTATTTCCTTGTTTGAACAAGCATTTTGAAAAAAAAATCAACTGAAAGCACTTGATTCTGAAAAGTTGGAGACAATATTTTGTTTTTTTATGAACTTCAGACTTAAATGGACTATTCTGATAACCAAGTAGCTTTCTGCATATGGACAAATGAGACTGGCTATGGATTGAGCCATGTTCTGTAAAAACTGGTCTTAATCAATGTCCATAGTGTTGGGCATTACATGTGGTCTATAGAGTGCTTACAAGCTGTTTATTTCATGCCACTTCTCCTCATTGATCTATACACCTATTAATTTTCATTTTGATATCTTATATAGTTTCTGAGATATGGCCCTCAAAAGTTTGTTACAGACGTACGGACAACACCAATTTTTTATCACTCCGTCTTAAGCGGGGAATAACAATAATAGTTTAACAGTTATTAGTATGAATGACGGCATTTAACTATTAAAGTAAAAAAACAAGAGATGTGTTCGTGAGAAACACAATGCCCCCTATTGCGCCGCTTTGAAATAAATAAAAAAAATGTTTGACCTTTGACCTTGAACGATGACCTTGACCTTGAACTTCCACCACTCAAAATGTGCAGCTTCATGAGAACGCCGCTTTGAATTTTTTTTTTTTTTTTTTTGATCTTTGACCTTGAAGGATGACGTTGAATGATGACCTTGACCTTGAACTTCCACCACTCACAATGTGCAGCTTCATGAAAACGCCGCTTTGAAATTTTTTATTTTATTTTTTTTTACCTTTGACCTTGAAGGATGACCTTGACCTTGAACTTCCACCACTCACAATGTGCAGCTTCATGAGAACGTCGCTTTGAAATTAAATTTTTTTTATTTATTTTTTACCTTTGACCTTAAAGGATGACCTTGACCTTGAACTTCCACCACTCACAATGTGCAGCTTCATGAGAACGCCGCTTTGAAAAAAACAAACTATTTTTTTTGACCTTGAAGGATGACCTTGACCATGAAGGATGACCTTGACCTTGAACTTCCACCACTCAAAATGTGCAGCTTCATAAGAACGCCGCTTTGAAAATAAATAAATAAAAAAATCACCTTTGGCCTTGAAGGATGACCTTGACCTTGAAGGATGACCTTGACCTTGAAGGATGACCTTGACCTTGAACTTCCACCACTCACAATGTGCAGTTTCATAAGAACCCCGCTTTGAATTTTTATATATATTTTTTACCTTTGACCTTGAAGAATGACCTTGACCTTGAAGGATGACCTTGACCTTGAATTTCCACCACTCACAATGTGCAGCTTCATGAGAACGATGCATTATTTATTTTTTTTTGACCTTTGACCTTGAATGATGACCTTGACCTTCCACCACTCAAAATGTGCAGCTTAACGAGATACACATGCATGCCAAATATCAAGTTGCTATCTTCAATATTGAAAAAGTAATGGCCAATGTTAAAGTTTTCGGACGGACAGACGCCATATATTTGACATTTGACCTTGAAGGATGACCTGGACCTTCACCTTTCACCACTCACAATGTGCAGCTTCATGAGAACGTCGCTCGAATTTTTTTTTTTTACCTTTGACCTAAAAGGATGACCTTGACCTTGAACTTCCACCACTCACAATGTGCAGCTTCATTAGAACGCTGCATTAATTTTTTTTATATTTTTTTTACCTTTGACCTTGAAGGATGACCTTGACCTTGAACTTCCACTACTCACAATGTGCAGCTTCATGAGAACGCCGCTTTGAAAAAAACAAACTTTTTTACCTTTGACCTTGAAGGATGACCTTGACCTTGAAGGATGTCCTTGACCTTCCACCACTCAAAATGTGCAGCTTCATAAGAACGCCACTTTAAAAAAAAAACACCTTTGACCTTGAAGGATGACCTTGACCTTGAAGGATGACCTTGACCTTGAAGGATGACCTTGACCTTGAACCACTCACAATGTGCAGCTTCATAAGAACGCCGCTTAAAAAAAATAATTATTTTTTTACCTTTGACCTTGAAGGATGACCTTGACTTCCACCACTCACACTGTGCAGCTTCATGAGAACGCCGCATTAATTAATTTTTTTTTGACCTTTGACCTTGAAGGATGACCTTGACCTTGAACTTCCACCACTCAAAATGTGCAGCTTAACGAGATACACATGCATGCCAAATATCAAGTTGCTATCTTCAATATTTAAAAAGTAATGGCCAATGTTAAAGTTTTCGGACGGACAGACGCCATATATTTGATATTTGACCTTAAAGGATGACCTTGACCTTCACCTTTCACCACTCAAAATGTTAAGCTCCGTGAGATGCACATGCATGCCAAATATCAAGTTGCTATCTTCAATAGTGAAAAAGTTATGGCCAATGTTAAAGTTTTTGGACGGATGGACAGACGCCATATATCTGACATTTGACCTTGAAGGATGACCTTGACCTTCACCTTTCACCACTCAAAATGTGCAGCTCTGTGAGGTGCACATGCATGCCAAATATCAAGTTTCTATCTTCAATAATGAAAAAGAAACGACGGACATACTGACACACATACTGTTTGACTGACTGACCGACAGTTCAACTGCTATATGCCACCCTACAGGGGGCATAAAAACTCATATACAATATGCTTATCTTCACCTGCAATATATGTAACTGATTCATAAGGTGACCAGATGTTTATCGTTGTGATTTAATAGCCAAAAGCATGAAAGGTCACATGTGCAAGGTATGGCAAGTCTTGCATCCGTGCAGTCTGGTCAGAAGCTACCTTGTTGGATATTGAGACCAGGAAACCTTGCCTGACTTTACAGTGGACTGGGCAGTGTCTGACAGGGCTGAGCAGATGCACAGACTGGTGGTCAGGAACTACACAGGCTGCATATGGCAAAAGACCTATTTGTGCATGTCACAGCTCATATATATTAAAATACCTATTGTAATTTAGTTTCTTGTTTTCATTCGTCTTAATATACCTTTAATATACATTCAATAATTCATATATATTGAACTGACAAGTTGAAAAAGCATAGTGCACACAACTTTTGTTGTTTTTTCCCAAAATTTTGTTTAAAAGAATTTCACGAAAATTTCAATATGCAGCAATGTGACGTATTTACTTATGAAATTATTAATTGCTAATTTTTCAACTACATTTTTAATTTTTAATTTAAAGCAGCAACTCAGGCATAAGACCAATACATAACAATACACCTACACCTGCATATAAAACTAATTAAATACACACACATTTCAATTCATAAAAAAAAATTCAGTTATTTTTTTTGTACTTAATATTTAATACCAATATCAACAACATACATATAAAATTAAAAACATTTACATGATAAATACGATTTATCTGACAACAACAGAAATACAATTAATATAATAAATCCTATCAACAGTAGAAAATTGAATTACAGGTATAAACTTTCCTAAACAGTTTATATATAATTAATAACCAGTGTTGTTCAATATGCAACATGAAATATAAATCTGAACAAGTCACAGACATAGAATTTATCTAAAAAGAATTCTAGATACAAATGAAAAGAAGTAAATATTTCACAACATAAAATACAATAAATAACTGAGGAGCTGCGCCATGAGCGCATGATACGCCCGTCGTTCGCCAATGAAGTAGTAAGGTAATAAATAACCCTTTGAATCATTTTTTTACTTCAGTTTATTTGTATTTGAATACATGGTTTATTTTATAAGTACATGAGCATGGAGCGCCGTCTCCTTGACATTCATACCATATCTTTTTTTTAGTATATGTATGCATTTCTTTAGAGGATATGGAGTTGAAGTAAACCTGTTATAGATATTTTGACCAATAATAAAAGAGAAATGTAGATGGGTAAGTGGTAGTGTACAATCGGAATAGAAAAAAGCTCACCTTGTTCAATTTTTCAGGGATACTATTTCAATGGAGCATAATGTATCATCTTGCAACATCAATTTAGATTGAGGTTTGTCCATAGAGCAATTAGAAGAATACACAAGTAATATCTGCAAAAATGAACAAAGTCCCATAACTCTGGAACGACAATTCAGAATTCCGTCAAAAACGAAAGGGGATCAGGGTTTATCAATATTAAGATTGTGTTGAAATTTGAAAAAAATCCATCGAAGGATATTTGAGCTACAGTAGGACATTCAATGAAATCACGAAATTTTGACGAACAAAGTCCCATAACTCTGGAACGACAATTCAGAATTCCGTCAAAAACGAAAGGGGATCAGGGTTTATCAATATTAAGATTGTGTTGAAATTTGAAAAAAATCCATCGAAGGATATTTGAGCTACAGTAGGACATTCAATGAAATCACGAAATTTTGACGAACAAAGTCCCATAACTCTGGAACGACAATTCAGAATTCCGTCAAAAACGAAAGGGGATCAGGGTTTATCAATATTAAGATTGTGTTGAAATTTGAAGAAAATCTGTCAAAGGATATTTGACGTAGCGTACGACATTAACAGACGGACGGACGGACGGACGGACGGACGGACGGACGGACAGACGCGGGGTATACCATAATACGTCCCGTCATAGACGGGCGTATAAAAACAGCATAATGCAACAACTTTCAGAATGTTTTACCTGCAGTTTGTATAAATCATTGATAATATTAACATGATTGATAATTTGATAATTAGTATTCATTTCTATTGATTAATACAAATCTACACAGAAACCAGACATATATGGGAACACAAAAGCCCCATACTTTTTGAGTTACATGCCACACAAGCCTTAACATTTATTTTGTGTTTAAAAAGGGTTTTATCTAGGATGAAGAAAATAATGCAAATACAAACTACGGTGCAACATAACACAAGTTGGAAATGGTTCTTAAGAAATTAATTTTTGATAGTAAAAGAGCCAATCATCCGACCCTGCATCTTTCAAAAATTAAACAAGAGGGCCAAGATGGCCCTAGTTCGCTCACCTGAGGAGTCGGTTCATTCAATCTTTCCCTAATGTCAAACTTGACCTAGATATTGACCAGACAAACATCCTGGTCAAGTTTCATCATTATTGAACCAAAACTCTGGCGAAGGGAGTGTTTTTGTTTTTGTAAGATTTGAAATGGTGACCTATATTTTGAGTTGACCCCCCTTACCAAACATCAAACTTTGCTTACAAGGATTTTGTATAATATAATGAAAATTTGGACAATCTAAGGGCAATAATTATGGCATTAATTATGTGATTTTGCTCATCATCAAACTTGACTGAGATCTTTCAGCAACTTTGATAAAGAATGCTTGAGAAATGTGAATGCTAGAGTGTTTACAAACCAAATGTGGACGGACGGACAGCGGACAAAGACCAATCCTAAAACCTCACCTGAGCAATCAGGTGAGCTAAAAAGTGTGTTTCACCGATCTGAGCCATTTTCCAACTTGTCCAAGAAATCAATAAAACCAATGTATTGACTAAGTTTCACGATGATTAGGCAAAAAATGTGACTTCTATAGTGTTCGATCACAAGGTTTCTCTCTATATAGTCACATAAGGAAAACTGCCCCACCCCCCTGGCAGCCATGGTTATTGACCCATCGGGACCATTTGCAAACTCGATCATCTGAGATATATATATAAAACAAATCTATTCACCAAGTTTCATGATGGTTGGGCAAAATATGTGACTTCTTGAGTGTTCACAAGCTTTTTTTTACTTTATAAATATAAGAAAACTGACCCCCCCCCCCCCCGGCAGCCATGTTATTCAACTGACTGGAACCATTTTCCAACTCAACTCTCGTATCAAAGAAACAAATGTTCTGACCAAATTTCATGAAAATTCGGCAAAAAATGTGACTTCTAGAGTGTTCACATGTTTTCACAATATACATATAGAGAAAAAAAAAATGCCTCGCCTACTGGCGGCCATGTTTTTTCACCGATCTGGACCATTTTCGAACTAGTCCGACATATCAATAAAACCAATGTTTTGAATAACTTTCATGATGATTGGGCCAAAATTGTGACTTCTAGAGTGTTTACAAGGTTTCTCTATAGCCATATAAGGAAAACTGCCCCGCCCACTGGCGGCCATGTTTTTCAATGGACCGGAACCACTTTTGAACTCAATCAACATATCATTAAGACAGACATATAGACACAGTTACATGAAGATTGGGCATTAAATGTGACTTCTACAGTGTTTACAAGCTTTTTCTTTTTTTTTTACCTAGTGACCTAGTTTTAGACCCAGCATGACCCAGTTTCAAACTTGATCGAGATATCATTGGGACAAATCTTCTGACTAAGTTTCATAAAGATCGGACAATATATGTGGCCTCTAGAGTGTTTACGAACAAATGTGGACAGACGACGGAAAAAGACCAGTCACAAAAGCTCACCTGAGCAATCAGGTGAGCTAAAAACAAGACCTGTCACCATAGGATGACATATGCCCCCTATAAACGCTTTGATAGAATTTATAGCATTTTTCGAAACCTAAACGCAGATTTTGAAACCTTAAGGCGGACCCTAAGTTCAAGGGCAAGGTCACAGGGGTTAAAATTTGTGTGCGTATGAAAAGGCCTTGTCCATATAAACATGCATACCAAATATAAAGGTTATATCTCAAGGGACATAGAAGTTATAAGCATTTTTCGAAACCTAAACGCAGATTTCGAAACCTAAACGCGGACCCTTACTTCAAGGTAAAGTTCACAGGGATAAAAAATGGTGTGCGTATGGAAAGGCCTTGTCCATATACACATGCATACCAAATATGAAGGTTATATCTCAAGGGACATAGAAGTTATGAGCATTTTTCGAAACCTAAACGCAGATTTCGAAACCTAAACGCGGACGCTAAGTTCAAGGTCAAGGTCACAGGGGTAAAAACTTGTGTGCATATAGAAAGGCCTTGTCCATATACACATGCATACCAAATATGAAGGTTATATCTCAAGGGACATAGAAGTAATGAGCATTTTTCAAAACCTAAACACAGATTTCGAAACCTAAACGCGGACCCTAAGTTCAACGTCAAAGTCACAGGGGCAAAAAATTTTGTGCGTGTGGAAAGGCCTTGTCCATGTTTACATGGATACCAAATATGAAGGTAATATCTCAAGGGACATAGAAGTTATGAACATTTTTCGAAACCTAAACGCATATTTCGAAACCTAAACGTGGACCCTAAGTTCAAGGTCAAGGTCACAGGGAAAAAAAATGTGTGCGTATGGAAAGGCCTTGTCCATATACACATGTATACCAAATATGAAGGTTATATCTCAAGGGATGTAGAAGTTATGATATTTTTCGAAACCTAAACGCAGATTTTGAAACCTAAACGTAGATCCTAAGTTCAAGGTCAAGGTCACAGGAAAAAAAAATGTGTGCGTATGGAAAGGCCTTGTCCATATACACATGGATACCAAATATGAAGGTTATATCTCAAGGGACATAGAAGTTATGAGCCTTTTTCGAAACCTGAACACAGATTTCGAAACATAAACGCGGACCCCAAGTTCAAGGTCAAGGTCACAGGGGTTAAAAATTTTGTATGTATGGAAAGGCCTTGTCCATATACACATGCATACCAAATATGAAGGTTATATCTCAAGGGACATAGAAGTAATGAGCGTTTTTGGAAACCTAAATGCAAAGTGTGACGGAAAGAGGGACTGACGGACAGACAGACAGACGGACGGATGTACAGACGGACAGTCTGATCACTATATGCCCCCTTTTCTTCGAAAGGGGGCATAAAAACATCCAACCTCGAATAAAAATTAACACAAAAATGAAACACAACTACACTGTATTATTATGAAAACATTAATAATCAAAGGGGAGTAACTACTGTAAACTTAAATACAATATTTAGAAGAGTTGTCTCGCATGTTACATGACCTTAATTCATGATTGTTTGCAAGCCTTTTTACTATATAAATATAAGGAAAACTGCCCCGTCCCCCTGGCAACCATGTTTTTCAACAGACCGGAACCATTTTCAAACTTAACACGCGTATCTAGGAAACAAAAGTTCTGACAAAATTTCATGAAAATTGGGCCAAAAATGTGACTTCTAGAGTGTTGGCATGTTTTCACTTTATACATATAGAGAAAAATGCCCCGCCCAATGGCGGCCATGTTTTCTCACCGATCTGGACCATTTTCGAACTCGAGCGAGAAATAAAAAAACCAATGTTTTGACCAACTTTCATGATGATTGAGCAAAAATTGTGACTTCTAGAGTGTTTACAAGGTTTCTCTATAGCCAAATAAGGAAAACTGCCCCGCCCACTGGCGGCCATGTTTTTCAATGGACCTTAACCACTTTTGAACTCAACCAACATATCATTAAGACAAACATTTTGACAAAGTTACATGAAGATTGAGAATGGAATGTGACTTCTACAGTGTTTTGTAATTTTTTTAATTTTTTTGACCTAGTGACCTAGTTTTTGACCTGGCATGACCCTCGACCGAGATTCCATTGGGACAAGGCTTCTGACCAAGTTTCATGAAGATCGGACAATAAATGTGGCCTCTAGAGTGTTTACGAACAAATGTTAACAGAGGACGGACGGACGTACGACAGACAAAGACTGGTCACAAAAGCTCACCTGAGCAATCAGGTGAGCTAAAAAAAGCAACAAAAGTATTAATTGTAATATATTTCTATACATATCCTGTTTATAAAATAAATGCAGACATATCATATCTGAAATGACATAAACATGTTAATCAGTTTAAACTGGCTACTATGAGTCTGTAAGAGCTTTGATTGCATCTGAATACTAATTCTTTACAATAATTTTTATATCTTATTTAGAAAAATAAATACCAAGCATAATAACAAATACATTAAACTGGAAGAATTATAATGAAAAAAACAAATGTAAAAAATATATTACATGTACAACAAAATCACAAAACACTGATTTAAATTATAGAGCAACAATTTTAATGATATATATCAGCCTTGCTTTGAGAAAAACTCAATGCATGTGCGTGAAACATTGTCCCAGATTTGCTTGTGCAGTCCGCACAGGCTAATCAGGAAAAACACTTAACATGTTTATGCTTATTTTCGTTTAACAAGTCTCTTCTTAGTAAAAATTAATTTAAAGAAGAAAGTGTTGTCCCTGATTAGCCTGTGCGGACTGCAAAGGCTTATTTTGGACAACACTTTACACACTTGCATTAAGCCTTATTTTCTCACAAAACGGCTTATATGCAATCCAGCCTGACATTTTCACCACATCCCATAATATTTTGAAGCAACCTTATACTTCATTTCTTACATCACATACAAATCAGCGTATTATTTTTTTAAATGATACACATCTGTTTATGTCATATTTTGCACCTCCTACAATTGAACCATTGAACATTACTACAATGACCACTGCAATAAAAACATAAATAGTGTTGAAGGATGAATCCATCAAATTTTTGCAGCAAACCTTTGTTCACATAAAAAATTGACATTGTTTCTGAAATTATTGACACATCACTTTAGCTCATACTCTGTTTCCTTGAGTAAAATTTGCCAATCATGCCAGCTCTGCACATGATGGTAGCCTTGTTTTGCGAAAACTTGACTGCACAAGTTAGTCTTTGATGACTTTTAAACCATGCATTAACTCCAATTATCCCAGAATAAGCCTCATATATTATTCAACCCACTATAGTGGTAAATAGGTCTTACTCTACTCTAGTGTACCTGTTACTTATCATAACTAAACCCTTTACCACTCAGAAACACACTTTGACGCATTTGAAGTCCTTTAGAAAATCAAATTGAATTTAAGTCCTTTCTTAACATATTCAAGATTTACAGGCTTGGTTTCCAACCCTGAGTTACTGATGGGCAGCAAAAAGCATAACAACTGAACAGACTGCGTTTTACTCGCAGGCTGTTCTGGTTTTATGCTGTTTGCACATAACCATTTTTACTTTGGTTCTGAGTTGGAAAGGGTTAACCACAACAACACATGGCCTTAAGGCTCGACTCAGATATTAGTCGTTAACTCAGGTTGCTGTCTCTTGTCTAGCGACTGTTTGAAAGACCGAAGCTTCTCTGGTGATTTACTGGTCAGAATGGCGTCGATTTCTTCTAATTCCATTTCTTTCGCCTAAAATGAAAAGAGAAGATATAAGAAGATTTAAGCCGTGCTCTGTGAAAAGGGGGTTTAATACATATGTGGAAAGTGTCATTCCAGATCAGCCTGTGCAGTCCACACAGGCTTATCAGGGACAACACTTTCCACTTTAATGATATTTTTCATTTCAAGAAAGTCTCTTTTAAGCAAAAAGGCCAATGAGGCAGAAAGTGTTGTCCCTGATTAGCCTTTGCAGACTGCACAGGCTGATCTGGGATGACACTTTAAGAACATGCATTAAACCCCCTGTTTACAAAGTGAGGCTCATATTTGATAAAAATGTGCCTTGCTCTGGGAAAACTGGTTTGGAGTGTCCTCAAAAATAAGCTTTTGAAGTCTGTGCAAGCTAATTAGGGAAAGCACTTTCCCCCTAGACTATAGTTTCTTTAAGAGTAGATTTCTTGAAACATACAATTAAACAAAAGCGGAGAGTGTCATCCCTGATTTGCCTGCACAGGGTAATCAAAGACGAAACTTGAGGCAAATGCATTGAACCCAGTTTTCCAAACATTAATAATTAAAAACAAGCGATGTGTTTGTGAAACACTATGTCCCCATATATATGACCTTTGACCTTGAAGGATGACCTTGACCTTTCACCACCCAAAATGTGCAGCTCCATGAGATACACATGCATGCTAATTATCAAGTTACTAGCTTCAATATTGCAAAAGTGTACATTAAATGAGCGATTTTGATCTATTTATTTGACCTTGAATGATGACCTTGCATCATTCCAGCTCAATATCTCAAAACTAAACACCATATTACCCTAATTATCACCCTTTTATAGTCCCCTACCGGATTTACCGGAGAGGGACTTACGGTTTGCGCTCTGTCTCTCAGTCAGTCAGTCAGTCAGTCAGTCAGTCAGTCAGTCAGTCAGTCAGTCAGTCAGTCAGTCAGTCAGTCAGTCAGTCAGTCAGTCAGTCAGTCAGTCAGTCAGTCAGTCAGTCAGTCAGTCAGTCAGTCAGTCAGTCAGTCAGTCAGTCAGTCAGTCAGTCGTCAGTCAGTCAGTCAGTCAGTCAGTCAGTCAGTCAGTCAGTCAGTCAGTCAGTCAGTCAGTCAGTCAGTCAGTCAGTCAGTCAGTCAGTCAGTCAGTCAGTCAGTCAGTCAGTCAGTCAGTCAGTCAGTCAGTCAGTCAGTCAGTCAGTCAGTCAGTCAGTCAGTCAGTCAGTCAGTCAGTCAGTCAGTCAGTCAGTCAGTCAGTCAGTCAGTCAGTCAGTCAGTCAGTCAGTCAGTCAGTCAGTCAGTCAGTCAGTCAGTCAGTCAGTCAGTCAGTCAGTCAGTCAGTCAGTCAGTCAGTCAGTCAGTCAGTCAGTCAGTCAGTCAGTCAGTCAGTCAGTCAGTCAGTCAGTCAGTCAGTCAGTCAGTCAGTCAGTCAGTCAGTCAGTCAGTCAGTCAGTCAGTCAGTCAGTCAGTCACACTTTTATGGATACTGCGATAACTTTATAAGTTCTTTTTTTTCACGAAACTTGAAACGTGGATAGATGGCAATATGGATATTATGCATGTCATTTCATTTTGTTCCTACGTCAAAATTTCTGGTTGCTATGGCAACAAATACAGACTAGACTAGAAATACTGCTGAAAATGGTGGTTTTTCTGGATCCTGCGATAACTTTAAAAGTTCTTAATATTTTTTCATGAAACTTAAAACTAGGATAGATGGCAATATGGAGATTATGCACGTCATTTCGCTTTGTTCCAATGTCAAAAATTCTGGTTGCTATGGCAACAGATAAAAAAAATATTCTGACAATGGTGGAATTTCTGATAATGGTGGAGCTAGTAGGGGACTTTTATTGCTTGGCAATAGTCTTGTTAATTTTTGTACTTTTTTTTGTAATTTTTTATCAAAGCATTAAAAACAAAACTTCACCAACAAGAGGGCCATGATGGCTCTATATCGCTCCACTGTTTTTTATGCGAAAAAAGCGTGCAATGCGCATGGGTTGAAATGGACTCAAGCATGTGACTTTCTCTTTCTAACCCTCATCCCACTGGGCACTTAAAGTTGGAAGGTTGAGCATTTTTATATAAATACGGCCCCAGGGGCATAATTTGAACAAACTTGGTAGAGAACTATAAGATGTCACTACATACCAAATTTGGTAGCCCTAGGCCCAATGGTTATGGACAGGAAGATTTTTAAAGTTTGCACAAAAGAGGCTTTTATATATAAGCATATGTTCAGTTTTGTGACCCCCGGGGCAGGGTCAAATTTGGGCCCAGGGGAATAATTTGAACAAATTTGGTAGAGGACTATTAGATGTCACTACATACCAAATTTAGTAGCCCTAAGCTTTATAATAATGAACAAGAAGATTTTTAAAGTTTGCACAAAATAGGCCTTATTTAAGCATATGTTTATTTTTGTGACCCCCGCGGTAGGGTCAAATTTGACCCCAGGGGCATAATTTGAAAAAAACTTGGTAGAGAACTTTAAGATTTTAATACATACCAAATTTGGTAGAAATAGGCCCAATGGTTATGGACAAGAAGTTTTTAAAGTTTGCACAAAATAGGCCCAATATAAGCATTATGTTCAATTTTGTGACCCCCGGGGAACGGTCAATTTTGACCCCAGGGGCATAATTTGAACAAATTTGGTAGAAGACTATTAGATGTCACTACATACCAAATTTGGTAACCCTATGTCATACATTTATGGACAAAAAGATTTTTAAAGTTTGCACAAAATAGGCCTTATTTAAGCGTATGTTCATTTTTGTGAACCCCGGGGCAGGGTCAATTTTGACCCCAGGGGCATAATTTGAACAAACTAAGTAGAGAACTATAAGATGTCGCTACATACCAAATTTGGTAGCCCTAGGCCCTACGGTTATGGACAGAAAGATTTTTAAAGTTTGCACAAAATAGGCTTTATATAAGCATATGTTCATTTTTGTGACCCCCTGGGCATAATTTGAACACATTTGGTAGAGGACTATTATATGTTCCTACCAAACCAAATGTCGCTACATACCAAATTTGGTAGCCCTAGGCCCTACGGTTATGGACAGAAAGATTTTTAAAGTTTGCACAAAATAGGCTTTATATAAGCATATGTCCATTTTTGTGACCCCCGGGGCAGGGTCAAATTTGACCCCAGGGGCATAATTTAAACAAATTTGGTAGAGAACTATTAGATGTCACTTCATACCAAATGTGGTAGCACTAGGCCCAATGGTTATGGACAGGAAGATTTTTAAAGTTTGCACAAAATAGGCTTTATATAAGCATATGTTCAATTTATTGACCCCGGGGCGGGGTCAAATTTGACCCAAGGGGCATAATTTGAACAAATTTGAAAGAGGTTCACCCCAGGAACATTTGTGAGAAGTTTTATCAGAATTGGACTTGTAGTTTAGGAGAAGAAGATGTTTAAAGAAAAAGTTAATGCACGGACGCGCGCACAACGGACACAGGACCATGACATAAGCCCCGCTGGCCTCTGGCCAGTGGAGCTAAAAATCAATGGACCTAAACAAAACTTACACACTGTAAGTGTAGGTAGGTAGACTCATATAGCAAAAATAAGCTGAATATCTGAAATCAATGCGTAAAAAAATCTCAGAAAAGAAGAAACATACAAACTCTCATTTCCTGGCTCAGGGACTCAGTTGTAATAATGTCACTGTGTAGCACAATATTATTGTCACCATATAATGATCAATAATAAAATGTTGAACCCTCTAGCAAAACATCTAGTTTTAGGGTCTGCAACATTCCAGCTTAATATCTCACATCCAAACACATCCTTATTACCCTTAATGTCCGCTCCAAAGCACCCTTTTTCTTCATAGCAATCACTTCAGGAGAAACTTTGTTCGCAAACTCCTTAGTAATGGTTTTTCTCCGTTGTTTATTTTTGTCTTCCCCCAGGATACTTTGTCCGCGCTGGGATGACTTGCGCAACATCGCGGGAAGATCCTCCTGACTGGCGCGCAAATCAGTAGGCGCAACCGCTAGACTGGACTCTGTGTGGGGAAATAGATAACAATGAGATTTGTTTCTTTTATTTAAAGACACAGTAAAAATCTGTCACTTATTTATTATCTGTCACCCTTTTCATATACCTACCAAGTATGTTGAAATTCATGCCTCTCTCTTTCAAAACTAGGCTTCATGAATGAGTGTAAATTGTCGTGCCTGATTAGCCTGTGCAGTCAGAGATGACCCTTTCCATGTAAACTCGGTTTTAGCAGTGTTGTCCCAGATAAACCTGTGAAGACTGCTCACACTTATCTGGGACAACACTTTCAGCACACGCATCAAGCACGATTTTCCCAGAGATAGGCTCACTGACTTTTTCGTAAATTTGAGATGTAAATGGATGTGATGTTTTCTCTTACTTTTTAAAAAGTTAAGCAAAGTTTTTTAAGTAATATTTTAACACTATACAAGATATTTCTCATATTTAGAGTCGATCACATTAACATACATGTCAGTCATTATCAGAATTTGTACCTCGCCTAGTTATTTTTAAGCCCACACTTTTCCAATTGTATAGATTTCCTTATAAACATGTGTTTAAGTCTGTGTTCTTATCTCTTAAGGCATTACTAAGTGTTTACCTTTAGGCACTGGCCAGTAAGAAGTGTTGAAAACACAAGATGGAACAAGAGCTTGTCACAGAGGTGCCAAATCCCCGCCGAAATGTGTTTGCTTGTATGACAATATTTGTTTTCGAGAGTAGACTAATATTTGTAAGACATGGCACCTGTGTCATCTATTTATATTTCAAGGATCAATTAGTTATATAGTGTTGGAGTTATGCTACCTTAAACTCATCTATTCATTTTACAGTGAATACTTCAGTGTTCAAATTAAAATATTATTGTAAAATTAGATAAAGGGAGATATTAAAAATTGAAAAGCTAAAATATTAACTATGAAATTAAATTAAATATAATTTAAAATTATAAATAAATAAAATATACCGGTAAATGAAAAATATATAATAAATTAAAAAAATAAAGGGAGATACTTAAAAAACTATGGTCGAAAGAGTTATGGTTCATGTTCACTGCACTTCTCCTAGATGTCATCTGTTTATATTTGTAGTTTCAAGTAAATCCCTTCAGTAGGTTTAGAGTTATGCTCCTGACAAAAATTTACTTTGATATTAAAAAAGGGAGATAATTCAAAAACTAAGGTAGATAGAGTTATGGTTCTTAGTCACTGCACTTCTCCTACTTGCCATCTGTTTATATTTCAGGTTTCAAGTAAATCCCTTCAGTAGATTTAGAGTTATGCTCCAGACAAAAATTTACTTGGAAATTAAATAAAGGGAGATAATTAAAAAAAACTTAGGTAGATAGAGTTATGGTTCTTAGTCACTGCACTTCTCCTACTTGCCATCTGTTAATATTTCAAGTTTCAAGTAAATCCATTGAATAGATTTAGAGTTATGCTCTGGACAAAAACTTACTTTGAACATATATAAAGAGAGATAATTCAAAAACTAAGGTAGATAGAGTTATGGTTCTTGGTCACTGCACTTCTCCTAGTTTCCATCTGTTTATATTCTAAGTTTAAAGTAAATCCATTAAATAGATTCGGAGTTATGCTCTGGACAAAGTTTCGGACAGACGCACAGACGGTCGCACAGACGGATGGAGACTATTACTATATCTCCTCCGAATTTTTTTTCGGCAGGGATAAAAAAGTGGTTCAAATGAGTCGCGTTCTGAGAAAACTGCGCATAATGCATGTGCGTAAACAGTCTTCCCAGATTAGCCTGTGCAGTCCACACAGGCTAATCAGGGACAACACTTTCCGCCTAAATTGGATTTTTGCTAAGAAGAGACTTCATTTAAACGAAAAATGTCATAAAAGCGGAAAGTGTCGTCCCTGATTAACCTGTGCAGATTGCACAGGCTAATCTGGGACTACACTTTACGCACATGCATTAAACCCCATTTTCTCAGAACACGACTCAAATAAATTTGAGCCTCGCTCTGCAAAAATGACTAAATGGATGTGAATCAAATTATATCTCTAACTAGCTAGTGCAATCCTCACAGGCTAATCTGGGATGACACTTTTAGCACCTGCATTATGTGCGGTCACCCCAGTGCTAAATGTATTTGAGACTTACGTTTGTGCCTTGAGATTTGAGGGGAAGGTGCAGGGGAGGACTCTTTGGAACCCTGGTGGCTGGAGCTGTCAGAGTCGCTCTCACTGCAGTCTGAAAGGGAAGGAGGAGTACGCAGGATTATAAACAGGTAAAGGAAAAGATAAATGGCTGTTTTAAAGGCCTTCCAAGATTTTAGCAACTGAGGTAGAGCTTTCATGATTACCTGAGCTAGAGCTTTCATGATTACCTGAGCTAGAGCTTTCAGGATTACCTGAGCTAGAGCTTTCATGATTACCTGAGCTAGAGCTTTCATGATTACCTGAGCTAGATGTTTCATGATTACCTGAGCTAGAGCTTTCATGATTACATGAGCTGAAGCTTTCATGATTACCTGACATGGTTCAAACAGAAATCTCAAACCTACAGTAAATTCAAGCACTTTTCAAGGACTTTTTAAGGCCAAATTTTCATTTTCAAGGCCGAGAACCTTACATTAGTTTCCTTAAAAATATGCATTTTCAAGCCAGATTAACACAGTATATATCATTTATTTGCTCAAACACATTAAACTTATTTCACAATAACTCATACATGTTATTTCTAGTTTTTACATACAAATACATGTTATCCATCCTTAACTCAATGAGTCTCACATATGTTTTTACTTTTTAAAGTTATTACAAACAAACACATTGTCTCTTTCTATGCTCACATCAAACAGACTGGTTCATTTTATTTAAACAGAAGTCAGTAAACTATAACATTTTGTATTTCACAGGGCTGTTGTTGTTTATGTCTGTTTTAGATTCAACAGTTTGAACAATATTAACTTCCTGTTTCACCAAAAAACACATTGCAGGAACCCTGTTTGCATCTCAATTTCATGTTTTCTTTGTGGGTTTCCCCTTTATAGTGGCTTTTCAAAGCGCTTTCCCCCATTCCTCTGACACCAATGGTCTTCATATAGACCCAAGAATGTGCTTTTCGAATGTCATTTGTTTTCTGTACCCAGGAATATTCATAAGTTTCGCGCAAAACATAACGATTAACGTCATTTTGACAACTTGTTTATGACCAGAAAATAGCGCCATGAATATTCATGCTTTAAGAATGTTGACGTATCGTATAAGTTGTAATTATTTAAGCATTTTTCTGCATTTCATCGGTGTTTATGACCAGAAAGTAGCGCCAGGAATATTCAGTTAACCACTCTGGTTTGAAACGACACTACCCCATCGCTGCATTTTTACTCACGAAAATTGATCACAATAGAGAACCTCTGACGTAGTACACATAATCTGTGGCGTGTACACTTAACGTTTCATACCCAATAGAGTACGAAACTTATATTTCGTACTCAACTTTTTGCGCGAAGGAATTTATGAGAAATTTTCGTAATATTTCCCTTAAGAACGATTAAAGTTCATGGCGATGATAAAAGTAATTTTGAACAGAAATAAACATTTTCAAGGCTTTTTTACATGAAATAAGCACTTTTCAAGGCCAACCTTAGTTCAAGGGCTTTTAAAGCCTAGGACTCGTTTTCAAGCACTTTTCAAGCCCTGTGCGAACCCTTCCTGAGCTAGAGCTTTTATGATTACCTGAGCTAGAGATATCATGATTACCTGAGCTAGAGCTTTCATGATTACCTAAGCTAGAGCTTTCATGATTACCTGAGCTAGAGCTTTCATGATTACCTGAGCTAGAGCTTTCATGATTACCTGAGCTAGAGCTTTCATGATTACCTGAGTTAGAGCTTTCATGATTACCTGAGCTAGAGCTTTCATGATTACCTGAGCTAGAGCTTTCATGATTCCCTAAGCTAGAGCTTTTATGATTCCCTGAGCTATAGCTTTTATGATTACCTGAGCTAGAGCTTTTATTATTACCTGAGCTAGAGCTTTCATGATTACCTGAGCTAGAGCTTTCATGATTACCTGAGCTAGAGCTTTCATGATTACCTGAGCTAGAGCTTTCATGATTACCTGAGCTAGAGCTTTCATGATTACCTGAGCTAGAGCTTTCATGATTACCTGAGCTAGAGATATCATGATTACCTGAGCTAGAGCTTTCATGATTACCTAAGCTAGAGCTTTCATGATTACCTGAGCTAGAGCTTTTATGATTCCCTGAGCTAGAGCTTTCATGATTACCTGAGCTTGAGCTTTCATGATTACCTGAGCTAGAGCTTTCATGATTACCAGAGCTAGAGCTATCATGATAAGCTGAGCTTAAGCTAGAGCATTCCATATTTCCTGAAAACACATGAAATTTCCCCAAAGTAAGAACAACAAACGTAGGAATATGCTGAAAGGAACATTCAATCCAATCAAAACTATGATCAAAATTTAAAGTACATGTACATGAAGGGACTATCAAAAGATTGTGGTATGCATTTGGGACAGCACTACAGATGATCAAAATGCTTTTGGAATTTCTTTGGGACCGAACAATACATTATCAGAAGAATCTGAGGCTCACAATTGGAAAATAGGGCTTAATGCATGTGCATAGTGCAGTCCGCACAGGCTATTCTGAAAGACACTTAAGTTTTGATGAAATTTTTGTTCAAAAGAAGTCTCTTCTGAATGAAAAATCAATCTTAACAAAAAGTGTTGTCCCTGATTGGCCTGTGAGGACTGCGCAGGTTAATCTGAGACAGCACTTTACGCACATGCATTAAGCCCTGTTTTCAAAAAGAGAGAGGCACATTTGTGTAACTTATTAAAGATACTTACAAGGGCTGCGGTTTGGATCCACCTTTACCTCTCGTTTTAGATTGATAGATGCCAGACCCATGCGATTCATCCACCTAGAAGAAACACCACCATATCGTACCATATGAGCCATGTTTTGGGAACACAAGGCTTAAAGCCGCCCAAGTTGATATTTCTCACAACAATTCAGTTATCTCAACTGACCAGAATTGATCAGTATTCATCAGATACATTCTAAAGCTTTACTCTTCAATACCGATTTTTGCAAAAATTGTGCAAAAAATGCCAAAAGCATTAAAATACGAAACCTAATCATGCACATAACGGAATCCTCAATACTATTTTTCACCTGTGACGTATGCACGCTTTGGGTCACGAACGTCACATGAGTGCCAATGTCATGTGATTTCCACTTCCGCACATTTCAAAACAAAGAAGAACTACTAAATAACACAAGCAATTTACCAAAGAATTATGTCTACAGATAGCCCTAGCAAAGTGATTATAAAACATGTTTTTGTCTTAATGGCTAAACGAGGATCAATGTGTATTGAATGTCACGTTCCTAAAAAGTCAGAATGCAAGCTGATTGCATAAAAACGATTTCTCAGATCAAAGCGAATTCAATAAGACCGATTTGTGGATTGAAAACATAAGGAGTTTTTATCAAGCTTGACGAAAGTTTATTGAAATTTGTTGAGTAATATGCATAGATATTGACAACAAATCACGCTGCAAAAACACATTACGCTGCTATATCCTGTCTGTTTGTTGTCCCATTGTAAACAGGTAATGACATGATTATTCATCATTCATGCAAATGGCGTTGTACATAAATAATGATGCAATGGTCGCTTGATTTTACATGTGACCCGCCCGTGTTAAAATTTAGATTATTTCTGTGCATGCACAGAAATTGAAAAGCCTTATCTTTGTACTGAACTTGGGCATTTCTTGACCGATTTTGATCAAATTTTTTGAACATCTTACATAAATACAAACACATTTTGACTCATAATCACTTTTTTGCGACACATAACAAAAATGGGAAAATATACAACATCAACTCAGGCGGCTTTGATGCATGTGCATAAAAGTGTGGTACCAGATTAGCCTGTGCTTTGTGCAGGCTAGTCTGGGATGACACTTTTGGCTTATGTATAATTTTTGTTTAAAGAAAGTCTCTTTTAAACAAAAATCCATTTAGGCAGAAAAATATTTCCCCATAGAAAACTGCACCGGCTAATCTGGGACTTAACTTTACAAAAATGCATTAAGACCACTTTTCCCAGAGAGCAGCTAATATATTCCTTAATGAACAAGATTGGAGGCTTTACTTTTCCCCAAAAGTGTGTCTATTTTGAAATCATTGAGTATTATATTTCAAACATATTGTGTAGCATAAAGCAAATACAATGATAACATATGCAAATAGAATTATCCAAATGGGTACTTTTTACAAAAAATGTATGAAGCAAATGAGGTTTAAACCATATATAGGGTTTATATGATCTGATATATTTTTCACTATTCAAAATTAGCACAAAGTTTCAACTGGCTTCACATTTGTTAACCTTAACAGTGAACTTAATACAAGAAAAAGAGATATTGTTTGAAAAAGAGATAATATTGTTTCAAAGTTGCAATCATGGTTAATTTACCCAAAATTTGATATTTTTAACCACTTTGCCACGTCAATATTATATAGAGGATATTTGTTGGATTCAGTGGAATATCAATTTTAATTCACGAGTGATCATATAAAATAATATGTTCACAAGTGGCACAGCCACGAGTGAAAATATATATTTTCTATGATCACGAGTGAATTAAAATTGATATTCCACCGAATCCAACAAATTTTCTCTTTATTTTATGCTTTTTCCACCGATTATTTATATTGTAAAAGAGTTTTACTGGAGAATTTCACTGGAATAATTACGTCATTTTGTAAAAAAAAATGACGTCATTTCACAGTAAAACAGTAAAAATTATCAATAATGTTCACTGTTATTTTTCACTCTTTTAAACAGTGAATTATCAGTTTAAATTCACTGATATTTCTCTATAAACCACCGGAATGCATACAATAAAATACAAGCTTTGTTAAGTGACAAACTGTACAGCAAGCATTCAAAAGATACCCTAACTACTGCACTTATATTCACTGAAGAACCTAGTGAAACAAGGGCTGTTTGTAAAACATGCATGCCCCCCATATGGGCTGTCTGTTGTAGTGGCAGCCATTGTGTGAATACGTTTTTTGTCACTGTGACCTTGACCTTTGACCTAGTGACCTGAAAATCAATAGGGGTCATCTGTGAGTCACGATCAATGTACCTATGAAGTGTCATGATCCTAGGCAAAAGCGTTCTTGAGTTATCATCCGAAAATCATTTTACTATTTCGGGTCACCGTTACCTTGACCTTTGACCTTGTGACCTCAAAATCAATAGGGGTCATCTGCAAGTCATGATCAATCTACCTGTAAAGTGTCATGATCCTAGGCAAAAGCGTTCTTGAGTTATCATCCGAAAATCATTTTACTATTTCGGGTCACCGTTACCTTGACCTTTGACCTTGTGACCTCAAAATCAATAGGGGTCATCTGCAAGTCATGATCAATCTACCTGTAAAGTTTCATGATCCTAGGCATATGCGTTCTTGAGTTATCATCCGAAAACCATTTTACTATTTCGGGTCACCGTGACCTTGACCTTTGACCTAGTGACCTCAAAATCAAAAGGGGTCATCTGCGAGTCATGATCAATCTACCCATGAAGTTTCATGATCCTAGGCGTATGCATTCTTGAGTTATCATCCGGAAACCATTTTTAATATTTCGGGTCACCGTGACCTTGACCTTTGACCTAGTGACCTCAAAATCAATAGGGGTTATCTGCGAGTCATGATCAATCTACCCATGAAGTTTCATGATCCTAGGCGTATGCGTTCTTGAGTTATCATTCAAAAACCATTTTACTATTTCAGGTCACCGTGACCTTGACCTTTGACCTAGTGACCTCAAAATCAATAGGGGTCATCTGCGAGTCATGATCAATGTACCTATGAAGTTTCATGATCCTAGGCCCAAGCGTTCTTGAGTTATCGTCTGACAACCACCTGGTGGACGGACCGACCGACCGACAGACCGACACGAGCAAAGCAATATACCCCCTCTTCTTCGAAGGGGGGCATAATCAGAATGCCCCAAAAAATAAGCCTGACTCTGGGACTCAGGGTTTAATGCATATTTGTAAAGTGTCCACTCTGATTAGCCTGCGCAGTTAGCACAGGCTTATCAGAGATGACATTTTCTGCCTGAGCCCCATTTTTCGCTATGAAGAGACTTTCATAGCACTTAAAAAAATGGAAAGTGTTGCCGCTGATTAGGCTGTGCAGCCTGTACAGGTTTATCTGGTATCACAATTAACCCTTTGCATGCTGGGAAATTTGTCGTCTGCTAAAATGTTGTCTGCTGAATTTGTAAAATAAGCATTTTCTTCATTGTTTTTCAAAGAATACTATCAGAATAGCAAACAGTTTGGATCCAGATGAGACGCCACGTTCTGTGGCGTCTCATCTGGATCCAAACTGTTTGCAAAGGCCTTTAAAATTCGGTTCCCGCACTGAAAGGGTTAACGCACATGCATTAAACCCCATTTTTCAAGAAAAAGGCTCCACACTTTTTTTTAATTATTCAAACTACTCACTTGCTCATGTCTTCTTGTCTGTCAGAAGCAAATGTGAAGCTAGTGCCTGCATTGTGGATTTTGAACGCACTGAAATTGAAAGCAGTAAGCCATAAGTGACAGAAGTGAACATTGTAAGGCCGAAAATAACTAGAACTGTTGTGCCAAAAATACCCTGCGCATGCCACTTTATTAGGCAGTTAAGCTCAATGTTCAGACTAAATATTGTACACAATAATATGTATTCATGGCATAAAATGAAAGGTATATATTACAGAAAGAAAGAAATGCTTGAACTGACATTTTTTTATGCAAGTACTCACTATTTGTTGGTTTTGAGGACAGAGCTTTCCACTGGTGATACACGGAATGCCGGTAGGTGAATCACAACCTCTGCCTTCAAAGCCTAAACAGAGAATGAAACAAGTTGCAGGGCTTCTGATAGGTAGGGCATTTGAGACTTCCTTTGGGAACACGAAGTTTATTGCATATGCATAGAGAGTAGTCCCAGATTAGCCTGTGCAGGTTGCAAAGGCTAATCAGGGATGACACTTTCAGCCTACACTTGTTTTTCCTTAAGAAAAGACTTCCTTTAATCAGAAAATTCAATAAACACAGAAAGTGTTGTCGCCACAGGCTAATCTGGAAAAACACTTTACGCATATGCATTAAGCCCCATTTTCCCACAGCTAGGCTAAAATTGGTAATACGGGATACTTGTACCCTAAGTAAATTAGACTAGTAAACATTTGACATTTAAACTTAAAACATGCAAAGCAATTTCAAAAATAAATCTGTTTCATGTATTTGTTTAAACATTCGTAGAACTTTGTAATAAATATTACACATTCACTCATATGATTAAAAAATATTCAAAGCTTGCATCTATTTGAAGCTCTTATGATATCCAATTATGTTCAATTATCATTTTAATCTGATGCTCAAACGGTACAGCTACCATTTGGTCTCTTATTTTGATCCCTGATGTCCGGGAAATCGTGTTCATGACAATTTACAGTAATTTCAGACACTAAATTTAAGTTATCAGACTCCAAGATTTACTTAATGAATCAAAATTTTCTGACAATTTTATTTTATCGGAATTCTTCATACCATTATTTGTGTAGCCCTCGTAACATATTACACCTGTGTTTTTACAACTAAGTGACGGTAATTATACCTGGTAGAGGAGTGCACAAAATCAGTAAACCATTAAATTTGCTTTATTTGGGGAAATAGGAATGTGTACAAGATACAGTACCTGATTTCACATTTTAAGGAATTACACATTTGAATTTTAATTAAAAAAGTTTCTTTCTTCAGTACACCAATGCTTATCTTTATACTCTGTGTTTAAAGTTTAAAATAGGAATACTTGTCTGTAAAGAAAAATGAAAAATATTAATCTAGATTTGATAGGTATGTTTTCATGGTTTCTCTAAAAAAAATGCCATTTACTATGGGAATATTTTTTGGTATCTCAATTTTCGGACACGAAGAATAAAAAAAATTCTTAGTGTCCAAAAACTTTGTTGAGTAATTGGGGTTCTTAGAGTAATTAAACAATTGCCATGCAATCAATGAGCAAGACACCTTAATGGATGAACACAGCTATCCCAAGATGCTGCTGGTCAGCATATTTATATTAAATGAAGTGCAAAAATTGTAAACTTGATAGACATGGATTAAGAATGGTTATGTATGCAAAAACTGTGTCACAGTGCAAGTGTTGTTATATGACTTATTGGCGCTAAATGTAATGGACAAATCTAATACAACACATACAAACCAACATGCATAATCTTGGCTGGACAGCGCAGCCAGAGACCGCTTTTCACAGCAACAGTTGTCAGGGACATATAACTAGCAATTAAATACTTGCCTCGCTCTGCGAAAATGAAGCTTAATATTTGCGCAAAAATTGTCATTCCAGATCAGCCTGTGCAGTTCACAAAGGCTAATCAGGGACAACACTTTCTGCCTAAACAAAAAGCCCAAAGTGCTGCCCCTGATAAGTCTGTGTGAACTGCGCTTTATGCACATGCATTAAGCCCGTTTTCCTGAAGGGCGGCTCCAATGCATTCATACATGTCTGTATCAATTTTATACAAGGCATGATAAAACAAGAGATGTGTTCGACAATGCCCCCTATTGCGCGGCTTTGAAATTAAAAAAATAAATATTTAACCTTTGACCTTGAAGGATGACCTTGACCTTTCACCACTCAAAATGTGCAGCTTCATGAGAACACCACTTTGATTTTTTTTTTTGGACCTTTGACCTTGAAGGATGACCTTGACCTCTAAGGATGACTTTGACCTTGAATTTCCACCACTATAAATGTGCAGCTTCATGAGAACGCCCCTTTGAAAAAAAGTATTTATTTTTTTTACCTTTGACCTTGAAGGATGACCTTGACCTTGAACTTTCACCACTCAAAATGTGCAGCTTCATGAGATACACATGCATGCCAAATATCAAGCTGCTATCTTCAATATTGAAAAAGTTATGGCCAATGTTAAAGTTTTTGGACGGACAGACGCCATATATTTGACATTTGACCTTGAAGGATGACCTTGACCTTTCACCGATCAAAATGTTCAGCTCCATGAGATACACATGCATGCCAAATATCAAGTTGCTATCTTCAATAGTGAAAAAGTTATGGCCAATGTTAAAGTTTTTTTCGGACGGACGGACAGACTGACATACACACATACACACATACTGACATACTAACATACTGACTGACGGACAGTTCAACTGCTATATGCCACCCTACCGGGGCATAAAAAATCTGCATATTTCATTGATAGAAATCTCATCAAATGCAAGTCGATGTATCATCCCTTATACCTCTTGGCCGTGGAAACAGAAGAAGTTGAACTCCTTGATAACACACCAGCGGGTGTGCCAGTTACTCTGAAACACGCTATTCTTGTTGCGCCGCTTAAACAGCCACCCCTCGCAGTCCCCCGTTCCCAGGTCCTTGCAAGAGATACGACGATCTGAAATAAATAAGTATATTATTAGATTATTTGGAACTGGAAGATTGATTTTTGAGATTTGCTCTGGGAAAACTGGACTCAATGCATGTTTGTTGTCATCCCAGATTAGCCTGTAAAGTTTGCACTCTTTAATAGTTTTTTTCATTTAAAGGATGTCTCTCCTTTCCAAAAATCTAGTTACGGTGGAAAGTATTGTCCCACATTACCCTAAGAAGACTGCACAGGCTTATCTGGGACGACACTTTAAGCACATTCAGTAATCTCCAGAAACACCGGCAGCCGGTAATTTCACAAAATAATTTCAATCTAGATGCCGGCTACTTTTCCCCAAAATATCCATTGAAATGGTTCAAATACACCCGTTTTATTGCTTAGTCACCGGCTTCTATGAAAATATAATTTTTCTGGAGAACACTGAACATGCATTAAGCCCAGTTTGCTAGGAACAAGCCTTAACCCTTTCAGTGCGGGAACCGAATTTTAAAGGCCTTTGCAAACAGTTTGGATCCAGATGAGACGCCACAAAACGTGGCGTCTCATCTGGATCCAAACTGTTTGCTATTCTGATAGCATTCTTTGAAAAAAAATGAAGAAAATGCTTATTTTACAAATTCAGCAGACGACATTTTAGCAGACGACAAATCTCCCAGCATGCAAAGGGTTAATAAGTGCTTATTGGAGAAATGTACTCCTAGATTATTGCCAGTTAGCAACAAAAATTATTGCCGATCTGAAAGAAAAGATTCTTAAATATTGTATTATATTGTTACATTATTTCAAATCAGGAAAATAGATTGTAAGATAATTTTTCATTGGAAAAAGGTAATAAATGTTAGTTGAATTGCCATCATGTAAAAAGGGAAATCAGTTATTGCTGATAAGGTAAACTGGGCAATCAAATATTGCCACTAGGGAAAAAAATGGAAATAAATTTTTGCTGATAGGGAAAACAGGGTAATCAACTATTGCTTATATAGATGTAAGGAAATCAATTATTGCTGATTAAGGGAAAACAGGTAATCAATTATTGCTGATATAAAAAAACAGGTAATCAATAATTCCTGATAAGGAAAGAATAAATAAGAGATATGTTTGTCACAATGCCCCCTATTGCGCCGCTCTGAAGCCATAAATTTGACCTTTGACCTTAAATGATGACGTTGACCTTTAGCCACTCAAAATGTGCAGCTCCATGAGATACACATGCATGCCAAATATCAAGTTGCTATCTTCAATATTCAAAAAGTTATGACCAAACTTTAACAAAGGTTAAAGTTTTAGGAACGAAAAAAACAATGATATTTGACCTTTGACCTTGAAGGATGACCTTGACCTTGAATTTTCACCACTCAAAATGTGCAGTTCCATGAGATACACATGCATGCCAAATATGAAGTTGCTATCTTCACTATTGCAAAAGTTATAAAACTTTTACCAAGGTTAAAGTTTTGTGACACACACAACAATGACTGACTGACACAATGACAGACAGACAGGCCAAAAACAATATACCCCCGATCTTTCGATCCGGGGGCATAAAATATAAACTATTGCTAAAAGGGTAAACTGGGAAATCAATATCACTTATTGCTGAAAGGGCAAAACAGGGAAATCTATTATTGAAGAGAGATGAAGGGAATTGATGATAGGGCAATCAATTATTGCTGATTGAAAATTGCGCAATGATTTCCAACATTGTATATTTGGCAATGCATTATTGTTGAGAAGGAAAAAAGAGAAATCAATTTTGGCTTATTTAAAAATTGAAAGGCAATTAGTGTTAGTTTGTATTGATACAAACCCAAAATAATGTCAGCAAACGGAATCTGAACAAAGATTGTACAGTTTCATCATTGTATACTCTGTATATACATGTGGTTTGATGTAAGCAATGTTATATACTATTGTGATGGATTATTTTTAGAAAATGGGTCAATGAATATTAGAATGCTTACAATCTCAACAAGAGTGCCATCTTGAAACAAAATCTGCTCAGTTAGAGGCCTGAATTATATAGAACTGCAAACAATGTTTTTAATTTGCTGAAAGAAAGGGGACAGAAAATAACTAATACAAAAAGAAACATGGCAATACGATAACATCAGGTCTTCAACTTTTAACAAGATAACTTATTTTAATAAAATAGTAAATTTGCAATTTTCCAACAAAAATCTAGAAATGAGGATGATTTTATTTATTTCACTAATACTTAGGCATATTGAATATATATTCAATATTAACATATCATTCACTTTAAGTTTCATTTTATATTCAGAAAAAATCCACAAACCTTTCAGTGGCATTTGTTGTGTTTCCTTTACAACTTCAAACTACATCATAATCATGAATCAACATTCCCTAACAAGCACAAGCATTAACACTGCAGTTTTAGCACCACAGCACTTGATTCTGTAATCATCATAATCTAAAACAATTCCAAAACACTTCCCTGTTTTCACCCACAAACAATAAGGCTCTTGAAATACACTGCAGCTGGTTTTGCTTTCAAGAAACAATTTCACAGAATACAATTATTTATACTTTTGTTCAATTTTATTATTCAATAAAAAAAGCGATACTCTTAAACAGATGTCTGATTAATAAAGATGATAAGAATCTCTGTTTAACAGAAAAAAACAGGCTCATTAAATTCTGGCAAAGCAAGTTATAAACAAATCTGGTTTTAGTGCCATCTTTTACCAAAGAAAGAAGCTTCACACAAAGAATTGTAAGTACCAATATTTTACCACTCAACAAATGTATATTTGTTTGCAAGTTAAGTATAGGAAAATGGATTGACAAAATAGACAAACAGACTCATTTACACTAAATTCTGTCCCTTTACCATTATTTTAACCCTTTACCTCTTAGATACATATTTTGACGCATTTGTAGTCCCTTAAAAAGATATATTTAATTAAAGACCTTTCTTACTAATTTCAAATTTTTAAAGGCTTCATTTCCAACCCTTAGTTAGTGACCTCAATATTGAAACAGTGTCTTCCTCACTTAATTCATAAATAAACAATTTTCATAATCATAGATGAAAGCATTATCAAGATAACATGGGAGAACAAATTTCATGTTTCAGTTTAAAGCCACTGAAACCTTCACCAGTCAACTTAAACAAGAGCACCGCACTTGGTGCCACGCTCGGCTGCGAAAGCTTGTCAATTTTTTTTTTTTTAATTAGAGGTCACAGTAGAACTCATCAAGGTGCATCTACATATGAAGTTTCAAAGTTGTAGGTGGAAGCACTTTGATTGTTAAGCAAAATGTCAAGGTTTTAGCACAACGCCGGCGGACGACACCACACGACAATGACGAGCTGGCTATGACAATACCTCGGGTTTTCTCCGAAAACAGCCAAGCTAAAAATTGATAAGTGCCACCCTTTCCTTACAACCTTTCCTTACCACTTTGTCAATTTGCATGATCGTAGATTGAAAGGTCCTCTAAATATCATGTGGAAACTAAATAGTCTAACAACCAATGGACAGACCATCCAGCACAGATTATAACAAGAGAAATTTCCATCTGAAGACATATGCCCCCAAAAAATGCTTTTTCGAAACCTAAACGCAAATTTCTAAACCTAAACACGGACCCTAAGTTCAAGGTCAAGGTCAAACGGGTCAAAATTTGTGTGCGTATGGAAAGGCCTTGTCCATATACACATGCATACCAAATATGAAGGTTACATTTGAAGGAACATAGAAGTTATGAGCATTTGTTGAAACCTAAATGCAAAAGTGTGATGGACAGACAGACGGACAGACAGTGCAACTGCTATATGCCACCCCTTCCGGGGGCATAAAAAATATCTTAGCTTCTTCAAAGGGGGCCATAATTGGGTTTTCTTGATTGGGACTTCAATGCATCTGAGTTGTGTGCAGTCTTGGTCGAGACTGTGCAAGGTCTTTGGAACAGGAGAAGATACAGTTCTTTGAGATTAAGGTGTGAACATGGGAGATATATCAATAAGTATGATTGCATTACTGGCTTATTTAACACCCAACAATTTGGTCCAATAATGATAACATTTGAAGGAACAAGATTATGAAAGGCTATAGGTCGCTTACCTGCAACCCAAAGGAGCTTAACTGTTATATCAGCTTTTGAAATGTTTTTAGAACTTGGTCAAGATATCATTAAAAAAGATTTTGAGCAAGTTTCTTGGGGATTGGACAAAAATATAGGTTCTAGAGTATTACAAAACCATTGAGTTCATTTGTCCCTATGCCCCACTTTTTGATACCATGTTGACTCAGTTACAAACTCAGCCAAGATATCATTTCGAAAAATGGTCAGAGCAAGTTTCATAAACACTGATTGTTCACAAGATTTTTCTATAATTGGACATAGACCCAGATTCGAACTCAGCCTAAATATTGTCAAGATAAACACTAAAATAATATTCTATCAAGATTGAACAAACATGTGGCCTCTAGAGTTGAAATGATTTTTCCTTAGATTTGATCTGATGACCTTTTTTGTGCTCATGCACATGACCCAGATGCTAACTTTAGCTAAGTATTGTCCTGATAAATATTCTGATAAGATCATCAAGATTGAATAACAAATGAAGCTTCTAGAGTGGAAAGAGCAAAAAGTTGAGAATGCTCCCAGCACAACTAAGATATAGGGTGATCATAATAAATAACCCTTACCCACTTAGATATGTATTTTCACGCATTTCTAATCCTTTAGAAAGTTTTATTTAATTTAAGACCTTTAATACTAGATTCAAGTTTTAATGCTTCATCCCCAAACCTTAGATACTGATAAGCAGCAATCAGCATACCACCCAAACAGACTGCAAGTTACTCGCAGGCTGTTCTGGTTTTAGGCTGTTTGCACACAGCCATTTTTACTTTGCTTCTAAGTGCGAAAGGGATATATGACCCTTAGCACTCCGTTCTTAGGTGAGCTAAAAATAGTCCCATTTGGCATTTAAACAATATTTAACCAAGTGTAAAAAAGATGATTAATTTGAAGGGCACAGGCTTGTAAATTGAAATCAGAACTGAAGTACGGGAAATTAGGCAAACAACCTTGCTCCCTAGAAAAAGGGCATTTTTTTTACACATCATTCATTTTGCATAGAAAAACAATATGATCCCACAAACAAAATGGAAAATAGAAATCAGCGGTTACCTCTTTTTGAACCTAAAGAGCAATAAAAAATATGTTTTTTTAACAAACATTATCACATTTCCAGGATACCAACATCAGCGATATTAGATGAAATTAGCAACAAAGAAATATAAACCTCAAACACAATACTTTTAGAAGACATTTGTGACATTTGTGCATTTTTCTTAAAGGTTGATCTTAATAAAGGATTTTAATTAATAAACATTTTGAGAATACTTATGTAAATAAGTTATTCCAAATTTATGTAATTTGTTGACATATTGTTTTACCGAGAATCAAACATACTGGCTGGCGTAAGCACATTTTTGTCCACAAATTTAGCATTGTGATTTGAAGTATTGTGTTTTGACCGCATTTACAAGAGAAAAGAAAGTAAAAAGATTAAAATTGTAAAATATGTTTACACAACAATATGGGAAAAGAAAAAGGAGGATTAATCAAAAAGGCATTACCAACATAAGCAATAAATTGCATTTCAATGTGAAATTGGAATGCACAAATTAGTTCCATATTATTTTGTTCCATATGAAATCATAATGTACAAATAGTTCCACATAATTTTTGTCTTTCCATATGAAATCATAATGTACAAATAATTCCGCATAATTTTTGTCTTTCCATATGAAGTCATAATGTACAAATAGTTCCGTATTATGTCTTTCAATTTGAAATTGGAAAGCTTTAAAGTTCTACATTATGTCTGTCCATATGGGAATGTACATTAAGTTCCATATTATGACTTTGTATATGAAATTGCAACGTAAAATCAAATTCATTTGAGCCGTTCTCTGTGAAAAAGACTAGGCAGTCTGCACAGGCTAACCAGGGACTAAACTTTCCGCCTAAACTGGATTTTTGCAAAGAAGAGACTTTCTTTAAACAGAAAATATCATAAAAGCGGAAAATTTTGTCCCTGATTAGCCTTTGCGAACTGCACAGGCTAATCTGGGACGAAACTTTACACACATGCATTATGCCCAGTTTTCTCAGAACACCACTCATTTATATGCCTCTCAATGTTATATTGGAATGTCAGCATTTATTTCCCTTCTTTAAAAAGTACCCATACAAAATTATTTTCCCAATTGTGGAAAAAAATAAACAATTCCCAATAGACATCTGAAAAATACCCTAAAGACAGTACAATTTGGTCAACTTCTGCAAAAGAACAAATAAAATGAGAATTGAAACTGGAAGTTTCAAGCCAAATTACTAGTAAAAGAATATTTGAATAAGTTTGTGCATTTTATACCAAGCAATGTACAGGAACCATAACTCCCATACAGAAATTTCAAGACTACAATTTTCCCAATTTCAGGGTTTTTCAGGCTAATTTTTCTCAAGTGGTTTGGTACCAGTATATTTTACAATTTGGCAAAAAATTCCCTGAATGTCCTCATAATTCTGCATTATATATTTGCATATGAAATTGGAATGTAATAACTTCTTCATTATACAACAAAATATGACATTCTATTGTAATAATAATGCCCATATGTATTAAATCTAGGCTATATTACATGACCTGTTCCACAATCTACTGCATAATAAGATCCATGCAAATATAGGGGTAACTTAGCTGAAACATTGCTACAGACAAATACATTGAAGATGCATTTACTTACTAACTCGTTTCCGACCAGTCTTTTGTCGGCGCTGAACAGTGCTTGGCGACTGAAGAAAACAAGAATGTCATACTATTATATGAAGTTGCAGAAGACACCAATCTTGAAATAAATATATTTTTCAGCATCCCACTATATGCAGTTTTACCCGTTGTATTTATTAATTTTCACATATCATATGACAGATTACAAGTGCAATTAACAGACAATTGCATAAATAAATGCATCATTTTAATTGATTTAACTAAAACATGGATATTGATTCAATTGCTTTGTTTATTTCCAAAAAAATGACAATGTCCATGCCTGCATAAACACAGTTTAAAAATACAGTAATCTGTTGAAATGATAAAAAAACATTTTTACTGAAAAAGTCAAGAAAATATGCTTTTTTACTAAAAGTATTGACAGAATATTACCAAAATACATAGAGAACATGAAATGAACAGTTTTGTTTGAGAAAGTAACCAAAATAATGTCAATTTTAAGTTTAATGTCTTATTCCCAATTCAAATCATACAGGCTTTTTATCAAATAGTACAGTAATCTTGTGTCTGATGTCCTCATCTCCAAAGGTGAATAACACAAGTTGATTGGCGCCTGTATCAATTAGACAGGCAAGTGACTCCATAGAACGATAAACCCTTTCCTACTCAGAAGCAAAGTGAAAATGACTATGTGCAAACAGCATAATTATAAAAAACAGAACAGCCTGCGGCGAGTAACTCGCAGTTTAAGTTTTTTATGCTGTTTGCTGCTCATCAGTATCTAAGGGTTGGAAATGAAGCCTTAAACACATGAACCTATTAAGAAAGGTCTTAAATTCAATTACTATAAATGCGTGAAAATATGTATCTAAGTGGTAAAGGATTAATTAGACCACATTGATGGATTCAAAGGTCAGTCTCTAGTCTCCATTATTATCTGAGGAGTGTCTGCCAAATTCTGGTCACCAAGTTACTTCACATATTGCAAACTAAACAGCATATCGATTACTTGTGTATATCCACAATCAATAATGAAAGCAGACTTATAATGATTATCAGATAGTACAACATATAACTGACAGCTTTTTTAGTGCACATAGCGAAAATAATGTTGTTAAAATATCTTAAAAGTGACATACAAATATAAACATAGTTGAACACTTAAATAAGATAAATTTCTAAAAGCCTTTTTCAACTTCACAAATTATTAAAGATACACATTTTTAAGTATGAAATGCGGTCAGTTCCATAATGCTTGTTATTATTTTGGCCAATCCTTGAGAAAGATGCTGGCGGTCTTTAATTGTTGGTCAATGTTCGAGTTTTGTTCCCAATATGGTCCTGGTTACCAGGACATTCTATCTAACTTAAACATTTAGAAACTTTTTCTGATTTATATCCAAGTATTTTTTCCAGCCATTTCCATTTCAATTTGTTGTTCACTGATTTTCCCATCACCCAGATTTGATGAGACTTGTTAATGATTTCAATAATCTTCATTTTCTTCAGAGCGACACAATTTGCAAAGGAATCAGCACAGAAATAACAACCACATTTTCAAAGACTAATTATGATTGGAAGATTAGGAAATGCTAACAAAAATCATCACTCGTTACAAAAATGTTACTGGTTCAATACTGCAAGTTTCAAATGCTGAGATGCCATTGAATGAGTCATACCTACACCCTCATCCCACTTTTTTACTAATTTTCAGCAATGATCTGTTGGTCTATATGATCCACAGACGAATCACATACACCTTTTAATTTTTTATGCTTGAGGTTATACAATTCAAGTTCAACATACCATGACTGGGATCTTCTGTACCACACCCCCTACTATCCGGCAAACATAACATACCTCGACTGGGATCTTCTGTACCACACCCCCTACTATCCGGCAAACATAACATACCTCGACTGGGATCTTCTGTACCACACCCCCTACTATCCGGCAAACATAACATACCTCGACTGGGATCTTCTGTACCACACCCCCTACTATCCGGCAAACATAACATACCTCGACTGGGATCTTCTGTACCACACCCCCTACTATCCGGCAAACATAACATACCTCGACTGGGATCTTCTGTACCACACCCCCTACTATCCGGCAAACATAACATACCTCGACTGGGATCTTCTGTACCACACCCCCTACTATCCGGCAAACATAACATACCTCGACTGGGATCTTCTGTACCACACCCCCTACTATCCGGCAAACATAACATACCTCGACTGGGATCTTCTGTACAACACCCCCTACTATCCGGCAAACATAGCTGAAAGTAAAAATACAGTTATTACAAAAATAATATACCACCCAATTTTGTTCTAAATAAATCTGTTTTACCTAATGGCTAACAATATTTTACGCGAATCAATTTCCTTATAATACAGTGGTAAAAATACATATCTAAGTGGTAAAATATGTATCTAAGTGGTTAAAATATGTATCTAAGTGGTAAAACAGCGTATCTTAGTGGTAAAGGGTTGAGTGAGGGAGAAAGTTGTTACACATACATGTGGCCTCCACATGGTGAACATTTGTGGGACAGTATTTTAAAATTGCAGGATGGATAAAGTTTCGATCAGTCCTAGCTGTTTTGTTGCTAAATTTTAACCTTTAACCTTTGACCTTTAAGTGTGATCCTGTTCAGTGAGGTAGGGAGACAGATATTCACACAATACATCGTCTTATGATATTCAACATTTGCCTCCAGTATTTTTAAATTGCACCAAGAATGACAAAGTTACAGTTCTGCCAAGCTTGCACCCATGCTCACACATAGACTAGACTAGTTTTACTCAAATGGGCTCAAACGGCTCGACAACAAATAACCAAACCTTTATTATTTTACCTATTTGAAAGTTTTTGTGTGTGATTTTTTTAGATCAGTTAGATTTCAATAGGGAATAATTTAAGTTTAGATTCTTTTATATATAGTTACTGCAATTTTAAGATATTATTTAATTGATAAAAATAACAAAAGTCCTGCTCTAAAAGCAGCCATTATTTTACATAATTACAAACAATAATAGTAAATATTTACGCTCTCGAATTCTTCCGGTACATTGTTAAGATCTAGTACTTTATCCAGTTGAAATATGTAAACATGTATCCATATTCAGATGAACTACTCTTCACTATAATATTAATGTTTTTTGTTAAAATGCATTTTGACAACAATTATTCATTAAACAAGTTAAGTAAGCCTTCACACTTCAATAAGCAAAAAGCAGTTCCCCAGTAAAAAAAATTATGCAAATGCAGTTAAAATTCAATCCATACATTTAATTCAATTATTTCAATACAAAGTTTGTTTGTTCACATTTGCAAAATTTCTTTTTTTAAATTAATATAATATTGAATGGCTGAATTTTTTTTGTACACCTGTGATTTTACATCCTTGATCATCTTATTCAAAATCCTCTATGTGTGTCTGAAATGGTAGTATCAGTACTTAAGATCAATTCAGGGGGAAGATTTCCCCATCCGATTTTTATGTTAATGCAGCAACTTCCTTAACAAAAAAGCACCTCACTTAATGATTGCCGTATGATACAAAAACTTTTTTAGGGACAAACAAACATAATATATTGGTGTTTCAAATGGATAAATATATTAAAGCCGCACTTTGGAAAAACTTGGCTTAATGCATGTGCGTAAACTGTTTTTCCAAATTAAGTTGTGCAGTCTGCACAGGTTAATACAACAGCACACTTTTTGTTGTTATTGTTGTTATACTATTTTCGTTTAAAGAAACTGCACAGGCTAATCTTAGATGGCAATTAACACATTTGAATTCAGCCATATTTTCCTAAAGTGAGGCCGATATTTAATTTCTAGTTACATGTCCCTAACATGTACAATACCTGTTGTTGGGGTCCCCCTCCTTGTCAGAGTCCACTCCTTCAAAGCCAACATGTTTCTCCTTGTGGTCCTTATGTCCTGCCGGGGAAACAGTGGGCACTTCCTGAATATACAAAGTATTTCCTTGAACCTCACTCATGACTTGGATACAGATGCTAACACTTCTCTCCAATGTTGAAAATATGAGACTAGTTAGAATGCATCTGCATCAAGTGTAATCCCAGATTAGCCTGTTCAGTCCACACAGGCTCATCAGGAACAACTTTTTCCGCTTTCATAGAATTCTGTGTTTCAATGAAATCTCTTCTAAAATAAAGTCTCGATGGAAAGTGTCATCCCTTATTAGTCTGTGTTGAGTGCACAGGCTATTCAGAGAATACATTTTATGCACAAGCATTAAGCCCAGTTTTTCAAGAACAAGGCTTAAGTTAACAAGTACATTTAACAATGACACTACAGTTACAGCAACAGCACAATGTGCCTTTTATTAACCCACTGTTTTCTGATCAGCCTATATTAGACAGGTCAAGTTTCTAACAGTCAATAACACACAATTATTGTATTTCCTTGGTGATACAAATGGTAGATTGTACCTGATAAGAACACATTTTCACTGCAGTTAACAAGTTTTAGTATAAATATTTATTTTCATACATTGGTTAACTGGAGTCTTGTTATTAAAAAAAACCCAGTTCTTTACTATATTAAATATGATATATTTCTTTCGAAAATTTATATCATATTAATTGATTATCCAATAAGAGGAACTCATTTTAAATTACACTATGAATTCAATTTTAAATATTAATATTCTAATTCATACATAATTATTCCTTTTTGATTTATCCATAAAGTACCAAATCTGTGTGCAATGAATCAGCATTTTGAAAAACTATCCATGACAATGCAGTGAACGGTTTCAAATACAACACAATGACATTATGTGTAACAATAGCAAGCAATGACTTATTATTAGCTATGCAAACCATCTTATGTTAGCCAATATAATATTCTTCAGTAAAACATAGGCAGAATAGCACAATGATATTACAAAATAAAGTGTATCACATTTCATTCAAACTTATTACACACAATTTTCGATACAAAATCTCGCTTCATATTCATTTTTATTGTTTTTTAAATTCTTTTTGCCTTATGAAAACAAAAATGTTTAGAACATTAATTTGTCCTTTTTTTGAGTGCACAATTGCACTTAAAATTTACAAGTTGAATGATATGCGTGATAATTATGTTTACAAGCTATAAACGTCAACAAGTCAAGAGGTATGTAGACCATAAGTAGGGAATACAATAATACTAGGTTGCTCTTCTCAGACTATGCAGAACTGAACTAATCAGCTTTTGTGATGTTTTAACCCTTAGCATGCTGGGAAATTTGTCGTCTGCTAAAATGTCATCTGCTGAATTTCTAAACTTACCATTTTCTTCGATTTTTTTCAAAGAATACTATCAGAATAGCAAACAGTTTGGATCCTGATGAGACGCCACATTCTGTGGCGTCTCATCTGGATCCAAACTGTTTGCAAAGGCCTTCAAAATTCGGTTCCAGCACTGAAAGGGTTAAAACTATTTTCAAACTTGGTCAAGATATCATATGAACACATTTTCTGAGCAAGTTTCATGCAGATTGGAAACAAAGGCTTCTGAAATGCTCAGAATGTTTCACTATCGCCACATTTGGAAAATTGCAATACTCTGGTGGCAGTGTTTTTAAATGGATGGCAACTTCATTGTTTCCACCAATCAGGAAAAGTTCCAGTTCAAATGGGAAAAAAAGCGCGTTGCATCCCAAAATGGAAACAAGAACACTGAATAATGGGTGCTAACGCATGACTGCGGGTGCAGTTTTGAATAAATGAAAGCTTGTCAGAATTTTTGTTTTGAGGTTACAGTGACCTAAATCTTTGACCTAGTGACCCAAAAATGGGTGTGGCGTGTAGAACTCTTCAAGGTGAAGATGAAGTTTCAAAGTTGTAGGTTGCAGCACTTTGATTTTAGAGCCAATGTTAAGGTTTTAGCACGGCGGACGCCGGACGGCGGAGAGACACGACACTTTACTACAAGCTGGCTATGACAATACCTCGGGTTTACTCCCAGAAACAGCTGAGCTAAAAAACTGAGTCGTGAAATTCTCATATTGGGAAATTTGCGTCATGGTAATTTTGGGTCTTATTAATTACTTGGTACTCTATTGCACTTACCCATTTAAACATTTGTTTACAGGCATGCAAAAATGACCATTGTTTACTGAAGCTGGTATAAAGAGCAAAATCTAATAAATAACAAACACAATCAATAATAATTGCTTTTTCAACTTTTACAAAATAATGTCTATCTCTTTCAAAAGTTTGAAAATTTCACTAATCTATTATTTTGTTGTTCACAGAGGCGTTTCTACACCTGTCAATGTGTTGTGGAAGAGAGTTCCTGTTTGTTGCACATAACTGTTTGTGAACCCAAACTTTGTCAATAAAACGCATCCTTGTGACTGATGAACAAGTTTATTTTTTTAGTACAGTATTTACTATTATGACTAGTTTCAGTAAAAACAATATTGAGGTTAAAAAACAAGAACTAAAATTGATGGAGTAATACAACGCAAACTGATGTGGCTCTATTCATTGAAGGGGCTCTGTGTTAAACTCGCAGTCTGTTCAGGTTTTAGACTGTTTGCTGCTCATCAGTATCTTAGGTTAGGAGATGAAGCCTTAACAACTTAATTCTAGTAAGAAGGGTCTTAAATTAAGTATAACTTTTCAAGGGACTACATATGCGTGAAAATACGTATCTAAGTGGTGAACGGTTAACTCAATATAGGCATGATTTGAACAATCTTGGTAGAGGACCACCATACAATCTTGGTAGAGGACCACCATACAATCTTAAGGGCCAATATAACATGTCTGGATTTTGCGATTTTAGAGAAGAACATTTTTTGTAATTTTTTATTTATGCATTTTAGAGGAGATCTTTAAGTCAAATTTCTACGTCTATTTTTACCTATGATGGTAATGGTTGGGAATTCAAAACACTTGAGTATGAAACTAACACACACAAACATTTGAGTATGCAACTACATACGGAAACACTTGAGTATGAAACTATTATACAAAACCCCTCGAATATACTTCCACATTCAAAAACACTCAAGTATGCAACTTCTATCTATGCTTTTATAATTTATTTTCAACAAAAGCAAGCGTTCTGCAAAAGATCTTGTGATTTGTGAATATTATCTACCAAAATTTCACTACCATTTCAAAATGACACAAAACCTATGTTAGAATTTAAGCTAACAATAGCTTAAATGTCCATTTCAAATTTCAGCTATGCTATTATGCAAGATAAATACTAATTAACAAATAAAATATTGCCTTTTTGAACTTGATAAGAAATGATAAGCTTACAAATTTAAGCTTTAAATGATTAAATTACAATTAAAATTCTGAAACCAGGAAAGATGAAATGACTGCCCTGGAGTTTATAGGTCCTTTATAAAATGATTTTGAAATTAATATCAAACATGGTCCACATTATTTGAAACTGATATCATTATATGGTCCCCAATATATGAAACTGATATCCAATTTAATGTTACAACTTGTATCTCTATCTAAGTCAAACATTCACTTCCTCATTCCAGGCTCATTGAGCCACGTCCTTTGAAAACTGGGCTTAATGCATTTGCATACAGTGTCCTTTCAGACTTACCAACACTGTCTGCACAAGCTAATCAGGGACAACACCTCCACCTAAACTGGATTTTCGTATAGAAGAGACTTCCTTTGAACAAATAATTCCTTACAATTGAAAATGTTGTCCCTGATAAGCCTGTGCTGAAATTCTTCTGCATTTGAAAACGTGTTGTTTTTAAATAATAAAATAATTCATTGGCATAGATCTACAATTATAAATCAATCATTACAAACAAAATATCATGTCCAGTAAGACATTGCCAAAAGCAGTTTTACTGACACCTAAAATATGAAAGCCAATATAAGCTGTTCCACATGCATTTAACAAAACAGCAACAAAACATTGCATATCTATAATATTATAACTACATAAAGCTTTGATTTCATCTATAAAGCACATAATTGAGCCTGGCTCTGGGAAAACGGGACTTAATGCATGTGCGTAAAGTTTCTGTTCAGGCTTATGTCCGTCTGAATTTGATTTTCACATAGAAGAGACTTCCTTTTAAAAAATCATAAAAATCTTGTCCCTGATTTTACCTGTGCAGACTGCAAAGGCTTATTTTGGAGGACACTTTGAATCTTTCAGTGCGGGAACTGAATTTTGAAGGCCTTTGCAAACAGTTTGGATCCAGATGAGACGCCACAGAATGTGGCGTCTCATCTGGATCCAAACTGTTTGCTATTCTGATAGTATTGCTAATTGTAGAAATTCAGCAGACGACATTTTAGCAGACGATAAATTTCCCAGCATGCAAAGGGTTAAGTATATGCATTAAGCTGAATTTACCCAGAGGGAGGCTACATTATAATTGACGCGCAAGCAAAAGCAACACAAAGGAAATATGATAAAGACAGACAGGCAAGGCAAGGCAGCTTACCAAACTTGACATGGAATGCACAGAACCAATTTTCCGTATTTTCGTCAACTGGGGCTGATTTTTATCAAAATCAGATCCCGCAACCTCGCGGTTTGGTGTTCGCCTCAGTGGTGGAGTGCGTTGGGTGAGGGCCTCCAATGATCGGGGAGCAGGCGGGAAAAGGGGCGGAGAGGTTACACCGTCTGAGAGCTGTGCGAGGGATTCCTGAGTGGTGGTAGTAAACCACAGGAAGAAAGAGAACATGCATGCACATTGTGCAGGAAAAGCATAGTCAAAAGTTTAGAGGTATATAATAATAAAGTACAAAGTGAAAAGTATTAAAAACTACAACAAATTACCTAACTGCCATAACTTATTATTGAGACATCAGTGAAGAGGTAATTTCTGTGTACTGTTAAGCACATTTGAAAAGATTCCTTTTGTTTCAAAGACTTGTTTAATAGTCAGAAAACAGATTTATTAAAGATGTAAATTATTCCAACAAACAAAAGTATTACATCTGAAATGTAGTTGTAGAGTTGTTAAAACAAAAGATGTTTGGTTGTTAAAAGCTTAATATAAATCAGAACAGTCATAGAAACTTTTCATTTTGTTAATTTCAATTTAGATTCTCCCATTTTTTAAATGGTCAAAAACTAAACTCTGTTTTATTGCCAAGTCCCTGGACCTGTCTGTTAAATAAATAAGGCAAATGAACATAGAAACAAAGAGTAACACAGGCCAATCAAGGATGAACCTTTCCGCTTGTAGTGAATATTACATTTCTATTCTAGTCGGAAATAGTTGTCCCTTATTAGCACAGGCTAATCTAGACCACTTAACACACATGCATTTAGCTCGACTTTCCAAGAAAGAGGCTCATTTTTTAAATCAGAAGACATTTAATGACAAGCGACAATATTTTATTTATACAATAAATATCACTAGCACTACAATTCAACACTGCAATTACACATCAAAAAGAGCAACAAAATAAAATTTACCAAACAGCACAAAAATTTGAATATTAATGCACTTGCATAAAGTGTCGTCCCAGATTAGTTTGTGCTGTCTGCACAGGCTTAGGGGAAATCCGGGTAAATTCGGACGATTTTTGCACTCCGTACAGAAGCATATGTCGTAAACGGTTTTGTGTAGTTTTACGACTTCGATATTTGCGAGTATCCTTGATAAATACCATACCTCGGACTTAAACATGACATTATGCGCTAGTACAGCGGAAAATAGACGAAGATAGCCGGATGATAGCCTATATGAAATGGGGATATTACTGTCATTAGCGGGAAAACACGGACAGAGAATGGAAAAATACGGACATATATAATTTATAAGGGGAAAATACGGACATATAAATCTTTTTAAAAAAAGAAAAAAACACGTTCCGTTATCCTCTTAACATCTTGGAAATCAACAGGTTTTTTTTTTCATGTCAGAAACAATCAAATACAATTAATAATTTCATGTTTGTTTCGTTAACTTATTAATAAATTTAACAAGACAAGGTTTAGTTAAGAAATTATGAAATCTGTTCCTTTAGGCTACACTAAACGTTTATGATGTTAACGCTATTAACTAGAACTAACTGAATTAGCTATCAAAAGAAAAAAAATGACGGGTGAGATATAACATGTTTATATGTCGGTGTCGATGTCCTCTGTTCGTGCCTTCGCAGATTTGATAGAGGCTTTTGGTGCTCCTGTGTTTTGCTTAGCAGCTGTCTTATTTTCTTTGGAAGCCTTTCTTATTTTGGCCTTTAGCTCTTTCTCAGTCTTCTTAGCCTGCTGTTGTTTCTTTTCTTCTAATACTTCGAGACTTGTAAGCAGTTTATGACCGGTTGACTTCTTCCCTGATGTTGCTGGTCTACTTACTACATGTTTCGGGGTAAATAACTGGTCAACTACTTCCTCTTGATACGAAGTATCCACAGATGAGTTGCTCACCGATATCCACTCATCATGCTCGAGGTAGCTCAATTCTTGCACGAACGAGTGACTTGACATCAGATCAAGCAATTATGCAGGATCACTTATGTCAATGACAGGCTCAGAGCTCAATTGGGTTGCTATCAATGATTCTTCATAGTGAGCAATGGGTTGTGCCTGACCTCCAATCAACGAAGTTTGAGATGTGGAAGACGTGTCAATGACAGGCTCAGAGCTCAATTGGGTTGCTATCAATGATTCTTCATAGTGAGCAATGGGTTGTGCCTGACCTCCAATCAACGAAGTTTGAGATGTGGAAGACGTGTCAATGACAGGCTCAGAGCTCAATGGGGTTGCTATCAATGATTCTTCATAGTGAGCAATGGGTTGTGCCTGACTTCCAATCAACGAAGTTTGAGATGTAGATGTGGAAGACGTGTCAGTGACAGGTTCAGAGCTCAATGGGGTTGCTAATAAAGTTTCTTCATTGTGAGCAATGGGCTGTGCCTGACTTCCAATCAATGAACGTTGAGATGCGGAAGACGTGGGCTAATCATGAATTGAATGAGAGGCCATCTGACTTGGAGTTTGGGGTTTTTGTTGGTCCATTCTGATGTCGGTCGGCTTACTTGGGTCAAATGCAGTGATTGGTACGGCATGTCTGTTCAGGGGTACAATACCACATGCTCGAAACCCCCCAATGATGTTGGACACGGTGACACTTTGTTCCCATGCAGCTTTCAACAGCGCCGGAAAAGACCACTTGTTGACCAGGTGAAGTGCGTTGTCTTGCATGAAGGACGAACATGCTTCATTGAAGGCGCGCTTGAGAGGCCCGAAAACTGATCTGTCCAGAGGCTGGAGATAATGCGTGCAATGGGGAGGAAATGTGAGGAGTGTGATTTTTTCCTCAATGGCCCTTTCAATGATTGATAGTGACTCGTGGCTGGAATGCCCATCAATAATTAGAAGTTGAGGACGTTCTGGTCCACATTTCTTAAGGAAAACGTAATTGAACCAGGTTTCACCAATGTTGTCTGTCATCCAACCATTCTTTTGATAGGTCCATACAGTGTCACGGGGACCAGCAGTTGTATTGAAAGAGTGCAGACATCTCTGGGTTTTTCCTTTTGCTATAAGAAGGGGCGGCATGGCTTGACCTGTACCATTAACGCAGGCCATAGCTGTAATGTTTGTAGATCGATTGGAGGTCTTACTGATCACTCTTCTCTGTCCTTTCTCCGCGACGATCTTCACTGGTTTATGCTCGAAGTTGAACCCGGTTTCGTCGGCGTTCCATATTCTTTCTGGATGTTCATATAAGTTTAGATCAAAAACAACCTTTTCAAGATCATCGAAGTACTTTCCGATAACTTCGTTATTCATCATTCTTGATCTTGTTAAAGCTAACTTCTCAGGTGTCCTCACCACTAGCTCTTTGTGCCGGTTACACACACCCTTCCACCAGTCCTTCCCTGCGTGGAATTTACTATAGCTCGATTGGATCTTTGTCCGCTGACAGAGGACATTAGCCCTTAGTATGATCTGTTTCCGACTGAGACCAATGCCAAGCTGTGCCGATCTTTTTACTGCATTTACAATTTTCATTTCTAGGGCTGGGTCTAATGCTGGTGGTCTCCCGTGAGTAACAGATACAGCATGTTTCCCTGTTATCCTGTCCCCTATGGTAGATTTGGGCACCGCAAACGTTCCACTGGCCTTCCTTATGCTAAGTTGTTTAGATTGAACAGCATCAACAGCTTTCTGGAGATCGGAAACACTATACCTCATAGTGTTGCCTCTCTTTGTATGGACATACTTTTTAGGCATTTCTGAAATATCAATTGAAAGACCGGCCTTAAAAATAAAGCGACAACATAAAATACAGTTTGATAGATTTAAAGCATACTTATCCCACTTTTACAGCGAATTAAAGCCCCTTTGATGAAAATTTCTGCAATAAATCACGGCACGAAATGACGTCATTTGTTCGACAAAATGACTTCATAAATCCAGCGAAATTATTCAGTTTAACTAATTTAGTTTAAATGAAAAGGTTTACTGAATAAAAAGTGGGATAAATAGAATAATAGATTAGTGCTGATTATAGATCAGGTTAATCACGCTCGGCACGAAAACGAAAAAGCACGAACCTTAAAAAACACTCGCAAAGGCTCGTGCTTTTTGTTTTCTAAACCTCATCTATAATCAACACTTACCTATTATTCTCTATTTAATTTGCAGTTTCCATCAAATATAATATGATATCAAGCAATTGCATGCCCATCATCAGTTGATTTGAAAAGACAAAAGATGCTGTCCGTATTATCCATATCATGCAATAAAATTATGCGGTGAATTACGGACACTTTATTTGTTCATTTTTTTCATATTAAATCGAATAAGAACATGGAAATGTAAGGTTCTGCATATAAACATATTTAACTGTAAACGTTTAAAAGATAAATCAAAATTATTAAACGTGGAAATGTAAGAAAAAATAGTGTTAAGTACCGGTGTTTGAATTCTCCCGCTTTGAAACTTTTGTCTTCAAACGGAAAAGACAGAACGCGCAGGTACTTCACGCATGCGTATGCTTTACCTAGGAACAGTGTCGTCATCAGGTTGCTACCGACGCTGGCGCATGGAACCCAAAGATTTACGAGCGAAAAGTTGAAACATGATACAATGGTTAATTTTTTACTTAAACGTCATTGTATTCGAACTGTCCGTATTTATATGTTCGTCCGAATTTTCCCGGATTTCCCCTATAAGAAAGACACTTTCCATTTTTGGGTTAAAGGAAGTCTGACCCTAAAGAAAATCCAATCTAGGCGGAAAATGTCGTCCCTGATAAGTTTGCACAGACTGCAAAAGCTAATCTTGGACGACTTTTTAAGCACAAGCAATAATCCCAGTTTTTCCAAAAAGAGGCTTAAATAATCAAAATCACATATCCTCACCTTGTCGCTGGAGTGGAAATGGTCATCGACATCAGGGGGTTGGGAAAGAATGGAACTCTCCACGGATGTTTGTGAGTAATTAATTGAACTCTCACTCATAGCAACAGAGTCTGAGGAGCTGTCAAGGGGGTTATCAGGGGTCAGGTTCTGACTGTCAGACACCCGAATGTCTTGCGAGTCATCAACAGCAGCCTCACTTTGTTTATTGTGAATGTTGGCACTTTTGATTACTTTCTTGTCCTCAATGTCATTGCTCACGACTTTGATGTCCTTTTCATCTTTACTGTCTGTGCTTGGGCTTTTCTCTGCATGTTTGTGAACGCTTTCTGCTGTTTTTTTCTGATGGTCTTTACCTTTCTCTGCCTCTAATTTTCCCACCTTAGACACGTTATCCTTAGTGTCAGCACTTTTTGGAGGAGTTTTACCACTGCTGGCACTATCAGAGCTTGCCTTGGTCTCCTTTCTCATGATGAACTGTATGTCTGGAACATCCAGCGTCTTGGGTTCCACAATCTTAGGTGTTGGTTTACGGACACTGAATTCTAGAGATGGCGGGGTAGACTTTGTCTTGTATTCTTGACGCTTTTCCAGCGCAGATGCCAGCTTGCTCAACTCTGATAAATTTTCACCTAAAAATATTTAAATTTTGTTTTGGAAAGATATGTTATAATTGTTTTAGTTTAAAAAGCTGCCCTATACTAGTTATCAGTTAATTACAATTTAACCCTTCTACTCATAGACCTCTTATCTGCTATGCCACTTCAGGCCAATACCAATCTGCTGTACTGATAACAGTGACTCCTTATTGCTGACACCATTTGTGTCAATTAAAAGAATGTAATAAAAAAATGAAATTATCTTTTTAACAATACACATTTTAAGCCTGTATTCACTTCATACTCATTTCTTACCACCCAAAATAACAAAATCCACATTAGAGCTAAAATAATAGTGACTTCACAATTATAAATTTTATAATTTTGGCCGTACTCTGTGAAAAGGGGGTTCAATGCATATTCGTAAAGTGTCGTCCCAGATTAGCCTGTGCAGTCTCAACTGCACAGGCTTATAAGGGACAACACTTTCCGCTTTAATGATATTTTCTGTTTAACGAAAGTTTCATCTTAACAAAAATCCATTGTAAGCAGAAAGTATTGTCCCTGATTAGCCTGTGCAAACTGAACAGGATAATCCGGGAAGACACTTTACGCACATGCATTAAACCCCTTTTCACATAGCACTGCCCATTTGTAATTTTGCTTTCTGAGGAAGGCTTTTATTGAATGGCTCTACCCACCTGAAGAAGCCTTTAATTGAAGTTAACTCACCATCTGTAAAAAAGGCACTTAACAACTAGCAGTCTCATTAACAGAGCTGTGATATTGATCCTGTTAGTTCAATATTGCATGTGTCATATAAAATATATATTTCATACTTAATTCATTTTCATTTAAAACATTGTTTATACAATTAATAAAACTAGTAAGTTTTAATGTGAAAACTGAGTCAATTGATTGTAACTTTTGGCTGTATAATAATGTGATCAGATAAAAATAAATGATGTGGTCTGAGGGGGCCAGGGAACTTTAGAGGAGAAGGGCGCTGTGCCTTCTCATTTACCTGTAGGTCTGGCTAGTGCACTGTCTAACCACCTGAAGGGGGTCTTTAATTGAATGGCTTTGCCTACCGGATGGGGAGTTTATGATGATCTCATGTGGCATGCTTCCAGTGCTGCTGGGAATGGTGAAGGACTTGGGCCGGGTGGGTGTGTCAATGTCCTCAATGACCAGCAAGGGGCGGGATAGGGGTGGGGACCCCCCGCTCACAGTCGCGCGGCGCTGCTTGGTGTCAGGCTGCACGGGTAATGTGTACTGGGTGAACTGAGGGGACTCTGAGCCACTACGGAACACGTCATTGTCTGTGTCATTGCCGTCATTGACCTCTCTGCAAGTAATGAGAGAATTGTTTTAATTTAAGAAGTATTTTTTGTGTTTTTTCCCTGAGTATAATTATAGGGAAAATAGGATTAATGCATGCGCATAAAGTTTCATCACAGATTAGCCAGTGCATTGCCCACAGTCTAATCAGAAACCATCATTTCCACCTAAACTGGATTTTCACTTAGAAGAGACTTCCTTCAAAGGTAAAATTCCATATCAGCAAACAGTGTCATCAGTGATTAGACTGTGCATACTTCACAGGCTTATCCATGACAACACTTGACGCAGGTGCCCTAAGCCCAGTATTCCTAGAACCAGGCTCAGAAATAGTTTTTTTGTATATCATCAGCTAATCATTTTAGCTTTAAAGGTTTTAACAATTTAATACAGGTAAAAACAACACACAGTTGTCATATGATACTGCAGTAATTATTTCAATAGTATTTGTAGTACTTAAAGCGAAAATTTTAAAATAAGCCAATTACAACCCCGAACAAAGAATTCCATTTTGAACGTACATGAATTTTCCACCAAAGCAAATTAAATTAAACATTATCCAAGTATTTTTTTAAATCATTCAAACAGGAAGCAATATCCATACATTTTAAAAAAGATGCCTAAAATGATAAAAACTGACAATGTATAAAATAAATTACCAATGTTGTATGGTATTTTTAACATTTATGCAACATTAATTATGATAAAATGTTGCTTTAAAAGGGAAATTTGCAGATTAATAAGATACAGAGAATAACAGGTTACTGTCTGATCTTTTTGTTATATATCAGGCAAGGCTAAGAATAATATAACAGCAGGCTTGCCGAGCTGTTATTTTATTCGTGCCTAGCCTGATATATTACAAAAATAGCAGGCAGTAACTTATTTTTCTGTTTATTATATTTATGTCCCTTTTTTAAAAGAGATAAAGAAAAAATCGCTTCAACGCTGCATTTTTTGCGAGAATGAATACGATTTTAGGTGTTTGACGTGTTGATAATGACGTCATGAGCACTTTCGCTGCATATTTGTAAAATATGTGCTTTGCTGCTGTTGCTTTTTGTGTATAAAATTATATTACATCTTGGTATCAAAATGTTTATTTTGTTGAATCTGATTTGATTTTACTAAAACTGATGACTTAATAGTTCATCCCAAGTAATATGACCTACTATCAAACATTGACTGATACAACAACTTCCTGTTGAAGTGCTTTACAAAAAGTATATCATGCAACATTATATTAGACAGAAATCAATTATGTAGCGGTATAATCAAAATGAAAAACAACTTTTGCCATTTAATCATAATGGAATGAAACAAGTACAGAAGAGCTGTCTGCAATGAACGACACTGAAGGCAAGTTCATAAATTAGAAAAAAAATAATTATAATTATGGTGCATAGTTTTATTTCTTTTGAAAATGTGATATTATACAGGGGTGGCGAAATCTCAAAAAACTATACTTGTCCACGGACAACCATTTAGGAAATTTAACTTGCCCGTTGCTGAACTACACTTGTCCGTTAATGTTTATATAAATTATAAACGCATTTATATATTAATGTTAAATAATGTGGAATATATCAAAATGAGTATGATTTGCTTGTTTTGTTTATAATTGTATTTCAATGGTACATTCATTATAGCAGTATATTATAAACAATATAAAGACTTTCTCAAACTTTAAATCTTGCGAAGCTATATAGTGTTATTAAAACATGTGCTGAGCCTGAACATAAGTACATTGTAATCTTAACAAATTAAACTAGTCTAATATGTGGACCTCATCAGACTGAGGCTCCGCTACTGGTAGCATTTGATTACATAAACTGGTAACCATTGAAAATCGGTGAGCCAAGTTTCTTGAAAAGTTCTGGTGGGTTTACTTAGATCATATTTTTTATCATAATCTTTCTTAGTTTTTTGGGAGGTGGGCTGCTCAAAGCTTCGAGTTTCTGCTCCGTTGTTGCAGATTTAAAAAAAAAGTTTCATCTTTTTTTTTTTTTTTTTAAATCAGAGTTTATTTACAGGTCCTACCGGCCTCTTCACGAGGTCTTTGAGGTCCGACCTGCAAAAGTTTCATCTTTAGGTCACATAACCCCAAACCGGAACTCCTGTTCTTAGGGTTACATGCAGTCAGTTTGATACTTAGCACACATTGTTGAGTGCATGCTGCATAGGATTTGTAAAATACATTGCAAATGGTTGTTTTTGGTATTAATTTGAAGGTATATTTGTAAGCAATAAGAAAAAAAGCCATGTTTGTGCTCTACTTTTTCTGTTGATGGTTCCGGGCTTTGAAAGTAGGTCATACTATTTGAGCCCAAAATGGTCGCCTGCACAGTCGTCAAAACCGGTTTGCCTACTCTAAGGTGAATATTTTCAGTTACAACGTATAGAATTTAATGACATCCATTTTTTTTTCAAAAGATTATGCATTTATCTTTCTAAGGATGTATGATGATATAGTGGGTCATTGCTTGATCATGGTAAAAATTGATATCGAACTTTAACTATTTTATATGTAATATAGAAGGAAATTAATTGTGCATGCGTAACCTTTACCATTAAAGTCGTCTTAAATAACAGTGTAGACCGTGTTTTGATTATCTTAGATTGATACTTTTTATTTTCCGTCTGATTGTAAAAATAAAGAAACCAGTCTGTACACTGTCTAACAGTCGGGCCGAATGTTGAAAATGCGGCATGCTCCCGGTCTCATATAGAATAAGGGAGATCACTGCGCAGGAAAGTGCACGTATTTTAGCTTGATTGCTCCGCAAATAGCACTGACAATGTAATCGTGTGTCAACATCCGGTTTTGTAAAACTTAATTACTGCTTAAATACAATGTATTTTTGTATACCTGGACGCGACTTTTAAAAAACTTGTTGTCCACGGACAACTTAATTGAAAAAAGTCAGTTGCCCAGACAAGCAAATGTATGACTCGGGCAACTCGGACATTTGATTTCGCCACCCCTGTTATATACTCAAATATGGCACTTTAGGCAATAACTAAAAAAATATCATCCAAAATTAGCTATTATTTATTTGTCATACAGCAATGTTGCACCTGTCACACTTAACATTAACAAATATGATTGAATGCAAGCCTGGTATATCTTGACAAAATGATTTACGATGTGCATGAGCAAAAATGTTGACAATCAAGAAGGTAGCAGAAACGTACCGCACAGATCCTTAGGAAAATATATAAATATATTTACATGAAGACATATAACAAACATTTAGAGAGACTTAATGCATAAAACATTTACCAGTCAAAACTTCAAAAGCAAGTATTATGAAAGTATCCTTTTTAATAAGCATGAAAATCTTAATTATATTGCTGAATAAGCCTCGATCTGGGAAAACCAGGCTTAATGCATGTGGGTAAATGGTTGTCCAGGCTTAATGCATGTGGGTAAAGTGTTGTCCAGGCTTAATGCATGTGGGTAAAGTGTTGTCCAGGCTTAATGCATGTGGGTAAAGTGTTGTCCAGGCTTAATGCATGTGGGTAAAGTGTTGTCCAGGCTTAATGCATGTGGGTAAAGTGTTGTCCAGGCTTAATGCATGTGGGTAAAGTGTTGTCCAGGCTTAATTCATGTGGGTAAAGTGTTGTCCAGGCTTAATGCATGTGGGTAAAGTGTTGTCCAGGCTTAATGCATGTGGGTAGTGTTGTCCAGGCTTAATGCATGTGGGTAAAGTGTTGTCCAGGCTTAATGCATGTTGGTAGTGTTGTCCAGGCTTAATGCATGTGGGTAAAGTGTTGTCCAGGCTTAATGCATGTGGGTAGTGTTGTCCAGGCTTAATGCATGTGTGTAAAGTGTTGTCCAGGAAAAGCCTGTGCAGTCCAATCAGTAACAATACTTTCTGCTTTAATGGAATTTTTTCATTCAAAGGACGTCTCTTCTAAACAATAATCTAAAGAACGCTCCAACAGTGGGGATCGAACCCATGACCTCCCAGTTGCTAGGCGGACACCATATCCATTACACCCCAGCAACCATCAAAGACACCAAGCACTGGTTCTAGGCCCAGGAAACAGACTCAAGAGCGTTTCAATAAGTCTCAGGCTTTCCATGCAATCGAGCTAAAATAAGTAGGTTTAAACTTAAACAATAAACTTTTTTAGTTGCATTGTCATCACAGGGACTACACTTTCTGCACATGCATAAGACCAAATTTCTCAAAAAGCCTCTCCTATAAACAATAATCATCACCAAATTTGTCCATAACAGCTCAAATTCATCCAAAGTTATAATACAAATAGAACTATTTTCCCTAAACACCACAAACAGACCACATGATGCTCCACTTCAATAATTAGATAACAACGCAATATAATTTGAGCAATAATTAATTGACATTTCCTGATTCATCTATCATAATATGACTATTCTAACTATTATACAGGTAGTATATTTTTCAAGCCATAAGTTGATCTAATTGATGTTTGCTGGATTAACATGGTGATATTTTCAGAATACAGAAGACAGAGGTCATAACATGTATAAAATGAAGGGTAACTCTTGCTACAGTACAGGCACCGTGTACTTACACAAAAACGCCTGTCTGCGGTGTTCACTTTTCCCGATGGGTGACATTTTGCGGGGGATGGATACGCTACTGAACGCGGTGTTCGGCGAACATGTGAAATCGCAGCGATTGCACGCTATCGTTAACGGGAACACCCGTGATCACCGTGATGCTCTTCAGCCACAGTAAACATTTGTCTGCGAGGGTCATTCACGCGATTTAAATGAACATGTACAAAAGAAAATCAAATACTACATATAAATATTACATGTATGTGAACATGTATGCACATGTATGCGTACTTAAATTCGGACAGTACGTAAAGTCCGAAACGTAAATAAAGCGTTTAGATGATCAATACTATACAACTCTTATGGTGTTAATCAATGCAATTGCCCTTTTTAACCACAAATATTGAGTTTCAAAGAAATCAAGTGAGTATTAAATCATTTATTTACTTGTGTCCGACTTTAAGTACTGTCCGAATTTACGTACTGCATCAGTATGTTACGACACTTGTGTGCAGTCAGTATACAATACAATAATTGTTTCAATAATGAAGGAACTGATACAACGTAACGGTAACGATACAGCGTGTTTAAATTTTATTTTATTTAGAGGAAATGTCAATGCCAAATAATTCGCAAGATACCTCAGTACTTTTGTTGAACTGCACAACGAAACTTTTAATGGAAATTAAATTATCTCAATGTTGTTCCCGCAACAAAATTTTTATTTACATATAAATACACTCACGCCTATTTTCGTGCGCATTTTATCAGGACAATGAAATTCGTTTATTTCATGTAGAAGTTGTAACCGAAAATAGCTGTACACGACCCATGCAAACCGGTCAGGTGATTTATGCATGTTGTAATACAACTGTCCTGATTGGGCACTTATTTCATAAAATCTTTAAATAGAATCATATGCCAAAATTCATTTGATACTTTCGAAAATTGCAAACCTATATTGGATTATCGAGTAATGGATAAAGATGCGATTTAGACAGTTGACACGTATGTATCGGGGAATCCAGAGACTTGGGATAATACGATTACTACAATCAGTTATGAGTTCTCCATGGCTTCGAACTGTTAATTGCATAATAAACACGCAATTATCACTCACCTCCAGGTGCGGTATCCTACAGCTAGGTGCGAACACGGTTTTCTTTTATACGCGGCGTTAAAAAAGAAAGAAAACACTGCCATGGGCATGGGTGTGAAATACATTATTCATTATCACTTTTAAATGAAAGGGATCAATACAATACGTTTATGTTCAATTATTTTATTTTTAGCGAACACGATGAACATCGCGGAAGATAGTATGGGTCAGCGGTGATTCGCGGTGTTCGCCTTATGGCAAACGGCCCCTGCGACATTTGATCTGAACACCCATCGCCGGGTTTATGTTGGTAAGTGAATTGAACACCACGGCGAGTGGCGTTTGTGTAAGTACACGGTGCCTGTACTGTATGGCAGGCTATATTGATTATAATTATGTCTCACTCAACACATAATTTGACCTGTTTGATGCGAAATTGGGTCTTATACCATATGCGAAAAGCGTAGCTTCAGACTACAAATGTACCTGCACATTTGTGTAGTCTGGTGAGGAGCTACCCTATCTACTGATAATGTCACATGCCTTTATAACAGTTAGGGTAGCTTCTGACCAGATTGCATGGATGCACAGGCTAGGTTGGAGTTATGCTGGCTGCATTTGGCATACGACCCATTTTTTGCATGATGTCAGTCATTTATATGTCATGCAAGAAAACAAAAACTTTATTATTTCAATACCTGATAAGAGTGCACAGTATGAATCTCCAGGTTTAACTTCCTTTCACTTTAAACAACAGCCTAATATGATGAAAATTTGAATTAAAAAAACACACACCACAAATTCAGTTTCATAAATTCAAACAAATGCTTGCACATCTGGCAGTACAAACTCAATTTCAGCTCTTTCAGTAAAACACTTGAGCTTACTAACAATAGCTCCACAGTATCTAAACAGACAAATTCATCATGTGGTGGCTATCCACTTCAGAACAACGAAATACAATGCTCAAGTATCAATTCAATCCATAAAACAACTATTCATTTTCATTGTATGTAGTCAATATGTAAGTCCTTAATGAGATATGATCCAAACTGATACTGATGTCATATTGACATGTGATAAATGATTTCATTAGCCTGTCAAATTGTGAATTTCTGAGGTTATCATGGTATACCATCTACACCCATTCACTAGGAAGTAAAAACCCTAGGCTAGGATAGATAATGTTGTTGTGCTATGGGAAATATGTAGATAAACCATGAAGTAAATGTCAAAATAGCAGACAAGTATTGCAGTTATATGATTGCTTACACCAGCTAGTGTAGTAAAAGGCAAATCGTATTTTATCATGTATAGGGCGCAGTTTTTTTTTAACCTCAAAGTTTCAAATTAAAAAGTTGATGCGTGTTATTCATTGATACAAAGCTATCCTGGCTGCTATCTTGAGAAAACATCATTACACTATTGTTAATAATTATAATAGCCGCAATTTTTTTCATTACTAAACTGTATTATCTTACAGGCAGTAAGGCTGTCCTCTGAACCCATGCTACTTATCATAATAATGCTTTAAATAATACAAGATTACCGTAATTACTTTATGTTTTCGGACACTTCAAAAAAAATAAAAAAATTCGTGTCCGAAAACTTAGGTACGAAAAATATTCAAAAAATACAGATGTCTGAAAACTTAAGAGTCGAAAATTGAAGAATCCGAAAATAGCGTCAATTGTATCAACGACAACCGCTCATAGCACTTGCTTGTAAAATACCTGGCCGCATAGTATAAATTACAGTTATATATGTTTACACTGCATTTTAAATAATTTTAAGTGCTTAATTTATTTGACAGAAAGTTACTACAAGGTTTTACTTTGACCAACGAGTTCAAAGATGAGCATGCGATGTACCGATACTCGCTAGTATGAACCTGTAAGTAACGCAATAAAAAAAGCAAACTATGAATTCTTTGTTTGTTCATTTCCGATCGTTATTGTCTAACACCTTCCATTGTTCGTAAAACTTGCAATAGGGTGCATCACACATTGAAGCGTTTAGTATTTGTCACAGTTATTTTACTGAGAAGGGGCAGTACCATTGCGGTAGATAATTGAACTGTTAGTTGGCACTACCGCTGGTTATTGTCATAACGCTGATGCTATCGGGTGAAACCATTGTTTAATACCGGTTTACAAGGTTATTTACCCAATAACGCAAATGTAATGGTCCGTTGCCCTCAGGCATGCACCTGCCATGTTTTATGAAGTTAATCTGGTTGTAAAACCCCATGATCCATTATAAGTGTCATTAGATATCCGAAAACTTAGAGACATTAATTATGGACGAAAACTCGTGTGTCCCAAAATTAAGATTCACGAAAAATAATTATTTTGGCTAAAAAAAGGGGTGTCCGAAAACTCAGAGTGTCCGAAAACATAGAGTAATTACGGTAAGCTTTCCAGGATTATTTCATTTCACAGCGCAATAGTAAAATGGTGGCCATTTTCGGTCCGATTCGATAGTTTTCTTAGCTTGAAATATATTTTTCTTCATTTTCTCATTAAAATAGCAGGATGCACGCTATGGATTGGAAAATTCTGTAACCACTGCAACAAATAGACAACACGACATTAGTGTGTGTTTGTAACAATTGTCAATCAAAACATACACATTATTCACAATTACATATCAAAGTTTTTTATAATATATAAAGTTTGTTATTATTCATCATGGATTTACAATTACATATCAAAGGTTGAGTATTATGTATTTAGGGTTTATTATAGATCAAGTTCAATTCAAATTCAATTCAAATATACAATTTACACATTCAATATAACACAATAACATGAATGTAACCAGTCATAAATGACTTATTAGAGATTGTCCATTTTAAAAGACTTTACATTTAACATGATTAAAACATTTATAAGAAACCAAGTTTTCATTCTAATTAAAAACATTTTTACCATTAAAACATACTAAAAGATATTCTAACTAAGACTCTGTTTATACATATATACAGTAAAAGTATGGTTATGTCCTAGAGTATAAAAAATGTTTGCGTTCATAAAAAATCTTAAAGCAGGTTTTGGAAGCAACATATGCGTTATCATTTTTAAAAGTCGCAAGTAATTTTTCATCATCTGACAAATTTTCATAACTGACACTTGTCATATTATTTATTACAGAAATAAGTTCTGTTCTACACTCATTGTACAATGGGCAATGATATAGTACATGCTTTTCATCTTCTACAACATTCTGGCAATAAAGACAACATCTATTTTCTAGTGCTAAATTCTCATTATCTTCCCGTCTCAACTCGTAATGGTGCAACACCGCATCTAAATTTTGTAAAAGCTGAACAGTAATTAATAGGTATATTCATTTTTAAATAATTCTTTGTACAAAAATCTGATTTAAAAATTCTGTAAGTTCTCAGCTTGTTTCCACTATTTCCTCTGATAGATGTATTTCTATCTAACGATGCTTTCCATTTCAACTTTTCAACATCAAACAATTTATCTTCAATGCAGTTAATTACAGGTTTAGAGTTGCCACTAGCAAGATTCGACAATTCAATACAATTATTATTTTGAAGACACTTTTTCAATCTAAAATAACTATTTCTAACATAAGCATTTTTTGACCACAAAAATACAACTTTATTATTTCTTGTATTTGGCATGTTCATCACTCTAAAGTATTGTCTGAAAAATGCACCCCAGAGCCTAACATTGAGCGGTTTCCAACCCATCTCCTCCATCAAAGCTGCATTTGGAGTATATTTCCCTACCCCAAGAAAGTACCGCATGGTACGAGTTTACAATTATATATCAAGGGCTACTTATTTTATATGAATGGTTTATTATTAAACCTCAAAGGTTAATAATAATGTATCAAGAGTTTACTATCAATATCATGGATTTCATATAACAAAGTCAATTATTCTATATAGAAACAAGAGATGTGTTTGTCAGAAACACAATGCCCCCTAATGCACCGCAATTATTTTTTTTGACCTTTGACCTTGAAGGATGACCTTGACCTTTCACCACTCAAAATGTGCAGCTCCATGAGATACACATGCATGCCAAATATCAAGTTGCTATGTTCAATATTTCAAAAGTTATTGCAAAACTTTACTATATTAAAGTTTTAAATTTTTGACCTTTGACCTTGAAGGATGACCTTGACCTTTCACCACTCAAAATGTGCAGCTCCATGAGATACACATGCATGCCAAATATCAAGTTGCTATGGTCAATATTTCAAAAGTTATTGCAAAACTTTACTGTAAGGTTAAAGTTTTGGGACAGCATGACAGACAGAAAGACAGAAAGACAGGCAGACAGGACAAAAACAATATACCCCCGATCATTCAATCCGGGGGCATAAAAAATATAATTATATATCAAACGTTCACAATTATGGGCTTAATAAATATAAATCATCATTAAAATCATATATCAATGGTTTATTATTTACATATTACGGGTTTATTATACACAAATCAAGGATTAAGATCAAACTGCTGTAAAATTTGCATCATCAAATAAACAAATCAGCCTTGTTCTCAGAAAACTGGGCTTAATGCATGTGTGTAAAGTGTCATCCCAGATTAGCCTGTTAAGTCCGCACAGGCTAATCATGGACAACACTTTCCGCCTAAACTTGATTTTCGATAAGGACAGACTTCCTTGAAACTAAAAATACCATAAAAGCGGAAAGTGTCATCGGATTAGCCTGTGCAGTTCGATCAGCCTGTGTGAACTGCACAGGCTAATCAGGGACGACACTTTACACACATGCATTGAGCCCAGTTTTGTCAGAACGCGGCTCAATTATTAATGGGCCAGAATAAGTATTGTAGTAAGTAGTATATTCTTTCTAAAGGGATAAAATACTTTTAACACTTGAGTTTAATTTTTGGAACATGGAAAACAAAAATAATGTTATGAATATATGTAAGAAGTCGCACCTTTTTGAAATTTTGGATTTACTATTTTAAAGAGACAACTTGAAAAGTATACAAATTATAATAAATTTAAAAGAAGATTGCCTTATGAAGGGGTAGATACAACTTCATGGAATCATGATACCCTTTCCATGGATGTATCAATACTTTAAATGTCATCAATTGCGTTTAAATTATAGCTGGGTTTATTTAAATATGATTAAAAACTAGAATATTTTAAATTAACAGTTGAACTGCATTTATTTCATTTCTTTTTATAAATTCTGAGCAATGTTTATCATATGCACTGAACTTATTTATTGATGAATTGACCTGAAACAATTTCATACAGGACTCACTGATGTTGGGTTCATGAATTTGAATGTGAAAGTCCATTTGAATGTATAGTATCAGCCCTTATCTTGGAAAACAGGGCTTACGGCATGCTTGTTAAGGCGCCCAAATATGCCTGAGCAGTCCGCAGAGGTTAATCAGGGATGTCGACTGCCACTTATATGAAATTTTTTGTTTCATGGAAGTCTTTATGAAACAAACATCCAGTCTAGGCGGAAAGTGTAGTCCCTGATTAGCAAGTGCTAACTGCACAGGCTAATCTCCCTGGGATGACACTTAGCGAACATGCATCAGTGTCCGAAATATGTCTTTTTTTTCAGGTTGCCCACTGGGCTACCAATAAAAATATTTGGTAGCCCATACAATTTAAATGATAAGAGGCAAGTTTTCATCTTTATTTTACTTATTCATTTGATTTACATACACATAATACAACAAGTAGTCTGATGTGACATGCAGTAGACATAACAAATCACTTATCAACAGTATCACACAGTGACACAATGATTTCATTCAGTCCAATATCAAATAGTCTTATTAAACTGCTCTCAGTTCACGGTTATAGTTTAGTACACAGTCAATATCATTTCTAGTCAGTAGCTGACGATATCTTGTGGCCTGCGAGGTGGCGTGTCCCAGGTCCACAGTCCATCCAACTTTCCAAGATTCCTGGAACTTCCACAATCTTTTATTCGCATCATAGTCCTTGTCTGAGAATTTTGGACGCTTAGATGTAACAGACTGTGTCGCATCGAGACATCTCTTCTAAGCACTTGGTTCCTGCGTTCCTGAAGAACAAACCACAAAACGGTCCATTTTGTAATTAAATCTATTTACACAAGTATTCTTAGAGCATTTATAGTTTAAACACACGTGCACATTAATCTAAATTAAATACACAAAAGCTCATAAATCCAATCACTTAATATTAATCCAGTCACATATCGCATTTCACGTTCAAAACTAATTAAATACATTATAATAAAAGATACAAAATCGGTGCATCTTATATACAACTCGATCAAATAATTAAAACACTGTGTGTCTCAATTGAAATCAAACTTACCTTAATTATAAACAGTCGCTCTTTTAATCCAATCATTAATTGACAATTCAAACTAATTAGCAGGTGTAAACCGCGTTCACACCAGTGTAATTAATATTCATTTTCGGTTTCTTTACCGTTTTGAAGAATCCGTTATTGTTTGGATTTATTTAATTTTCGGCGTCCTTGGATATTTAAGATCAAAAATGTTGTTGCTATTTCTCATCGTTCGGTTAAAACCATGAGTTCTAAATTGTGTAATGACGTTGCTTCATGTGCGCAAACTATCCAATCCGCTCTCATTATATTATTTAGCAGACGACAAATGTTATTTCTGATTGGATGATTAAAATACACTGCTAATGTTTTCAATCGACATTACCGAAAATGATGTATGACTGATAAGATAATTGATTGCACTTAGTTATCGGATTATAAGCAATACACAGTGTACAAACACAAGGTCAGTGTGTTTATTCTAAGTATGTCTGTCAATTAACCAGGCTACCGCTCTTATAGATTTAGAGTAGCCCGGCGGACTTGAGCTGGAAAATTTCAGTAGCCAGATCATCGGTAGCCCCCAGGCTCCTGGCAATGGATTTGTGGGACACTGATGCATTAAGCCCAGTCTTTCAAGCATAAGGCTCACATATTTTGTGTAAGAGTGGCATGCTGTGAAGCTGTGATAAGCTGCTTATTTATAGTCATACAGTTATAATAAATACTACTACAGCATACCATATATATAGAACTGAGAATTTTTTAATACTCTCTTTGAGAGCTTAATACTTGCATATTCAATGTACCAGAATGAGAAAGCACTGAGAAACAAGCAAACAAGCAAAACCTAGACTGGTCTTTTGGCTCCCCAGAAGGGCTGTCCAATTATGAAATTCTTGGGAAGAATTAAAATAATGAATTAAATTTGAACAGATTATCAGACTTAAATCAGATTAATCAACCAGATTTCAAAATAATAATATTTAAGGCCTGTCACTGAAAAAAACAGTCTTTCCTCCATTGCTCGTAAGTTTTTTATCATTTTTTCTGACCATAAATTCAATTAACCCTTTCCAAGTAAAAAGCAAACTGAAAATGTGCAAACAGCATAAAACCAGAACAGCGTGCAAGTAACTCACAGTCTGGTCAGGTTTTATGCTGTTTGCTGCTCATCAGTAAGGGTTGGAAATGAAGCCTTTAAAACTTGAATTCAGTAAAAAAAAAGATCTTAAATTAAATATAACTTTCTTATGGACAAAAATGCGTAAAAATATGTATGCAAGGCACGGTGTAGATGCATATCGGTGGCTACCCATGACAGAACAGTGAGCCAATCGAGAGGCTTTCCGTGCCACAATGAAAGCGAAAGTAGGCATTTTAAAAGTATTTATTATAATTACCATATAGCGTACATTGAATGTAAAGTTTTGATCATAAAAATGATATCAATGATATTAGATTTTTGACATATTACGGAAAATCTATGTTAAAAAGTCATCAAAGTGGCATGTATGCACAATTGTTCCACCACCCTCGTCATTATTCCATCTTGGATAGAGTTTGTGATAAGTGTTTGGACCCGGGGAATACTGTGAACCTGTAGCTGGATATATGCTTCAACTCATGGACCACCTCTTTTTATGCACAAATGTGTTTACCGGTTTTAATTGTATATTTTCTTATCTGTTTTGTGAATTACGATCATCCATTTTTCATGTAAATAACAGAGAGGCAGCCGAGAATAAACAGAGAGGCAGCATTTTGACAGAGAGGCCACTGATATGCATCTACACCCTGTAAGGGGTAAAGGGTTAAGACATAAGTGCTGTATATGTGTTGCACAAGCTGATCTGAGAGGATACTACACATAGAAGTACATGATAACAGTAATGTATAAATTGCCACTGTGGTGACGTCATAGCCCTATGCTCCACTTATTCTTTATTATTCGCCTTTGTATTAAGTGGTATAAAGTAAGGATTGCACAAGGACAGGATTTGGTATTTTGTTTTGAAGATACTTTTGAAAAAATATCACATTTTAAAAATTGGCTGAGGTTATCATGACATATATTGCACAGCACAGGTCTACATTCTTCAAGCCCGGTTGACCCATGACATATATTGCACAGCACAGGTCTACATTCTTCAAGCCCGGTTGACCCATGACATATATTGCACAGCACAGGTCTACATTCTTCAAGCCCGGTTGACCCATGACATATATTGCACAGCACAGGTCTACATTCTTCAAGCCCGGTTGACCCATGACATATATTGCACAGCACAGGTCTACATTCTTCAAGCCCGGTTGACCCATGACTTATATTGCACAGCACAGGTTTACATTCTTCAAGCCCGGTTGACCCATGACATATATTGCACAGCACAGGTCTACATTCTTCAAGCCCGGTTGACCCATGACATATATTGCACAGCACAGGTCTACATTCTTCAAGTCTGGTTGACCCATGACATATATTGCACAGCACAGGTCTACATTCTTCAAGCCCGGTTGACCCATGACATATATTGCACAGCACAGTTCTACATTCTTCAAGCCCGGTTGACCCATGACATATATTGCACAGCACAGGTCTACATTCATCAAGTCTGGTTGACCCATGACATATATTGCACAGCACAGGTCTACATTCTTCAAGTCTGGTTGACCCATGACATATATTGCACAGCACAGGTCTACATTCTTCAAGCCCGGTTGACCCATGACATATATTGCACAGCACAGGTCTACATTCTTCAAGCCTGGTTGACCCATGACATATATTGCACAGCACAGGTCTACATTCTTCAAGCCTGGTTGACCCATGACATATATTGCACTGCACAGGTCTACATTCTTCAAGTCTGGTTGACCCATGACATATATTGCACAGCACAGGTCTACATTCTTCAAGCCCGGTTGACCCATGACATATATTGCACAGCACAGGTCTACATTCTTCAAGCCCGGTTGACCCATGACATATATTGCACAGCACAGGTCTACATTCATCAAGCCCGGTTGACCCATGACATTCCACATACAAATTGTGTAATGTGAAAATGGGTTTGATGCCAAATGCAACAAGCGTAGCTACAGACAAGACAGCTATATTCAGGTTTCATGGTTTCATTTACCCTTTACCACTTAGATACATATTTTGACAAATGTGTAGTCCCATAGAAAGTTAAATCTAATTAAATACCTTGGTTACTAAATTCAAGTTTTACATGCTTCATTTCCAACCCTTAGATACTGATGAGCAGCAAAAAGCATAAAACCTGAACAGACTGCAAGTTACTCACAGGCTCCTTGCAAAAGCCATTTTCACTGTGCTTCTTATGGGGGAAAGGGTTAACAGACAGGGTAGCTCATGACCAGGCTGTGTGAATGTACAGGCAGGTCCGGAGATCAACTGGCCGGATATAGCATTAGACACGTTTTTGTATGACAATCCTCATATTTCTGTCACTCCTCATTCATATATTGGCCAAAGTCCAACATCACAAAAGAATCAAACAAACAACTACAACAGGAGCCGCTGTCTTATATAGTTTCAATCAATCAGATTAATTCTTCAAACTTATTGTTTTTCCATTCCTTTGCTAAGGCAATTTCCCTGCAAAATTTTTGTTCACCCATAAAGGACAAGTATAAGAGGTTAGAACTCAAGAAATAAAACAAAATCTAGTAAAATATATACCCTGTCGCAAAGGCAATTATGTATTGAAGCATATGCTATGCTTATATATCATGCAGAGCATATTTTAAGCCTTTAATATGATTATATTAGATGATTTGTAACATACTTTGTGTATCTCATAGTTGAAGCAATTCTGAAAATAAATTAATAAAACTAGAAACACATGATTTCAACATAGTACTGCATATATCTTTCATAAAAAGCGCACATATTCTTATCATATCAAAAAAGAGCCCATGGCATTCAATTAAGCCATGTTTTGGGAAACAGGGCTTAATTCTTGGGTGTAAAGTGTAATCAAGTTTAAGCCTGTTTGCATAGCTTTATCTGGGACGACAATTTCCGTCTTATTTGGATTTTCATTTAGAAGAGACATTCCTTAAACTAAAAATTCCATTAAAGGCAGAAAGTGTTGTCCCAGATGTTGACTACATTTTTGGATATTGAGATTTGCTAGTCCTATGCCCAACAGGTGATCAAGTAGCATAGAGACAGTTTTTGAAAAGGAAACAGTGTTATAATAATCCACACTCATGGAAAACTAGGCTTAAAGCATTTGAGTAAGTCAGGTACAACACTTTCTTTTTATAGAATTTTTTGTTTAAAGCAAAAGTATATAAACGAACACAGAAAGTGTTGTCCCTGATTAGCTTGTGGCGACTGCACATGATAAACTGGGACTTATTAATGCACAAGAATTAAGCTTAGTTTTCCCTTAGAGTGTGGCTCTATTTCAGACATGGCAAAGACCACAACAAGTTACAGGCCAGACTGTCCTGAAAGGAAAACAAATAACACGCCAGTTGTGTACTTCACCGTCCTTAATTATCAGTGTTACCCAAAGAAGGCATAGGGGCATGGCAAAGTAAATTCTAAAAGGGCATTTTAATGCATTGATTCAAGAAAGGGCAAAAAATTGCACACAAAGCTGGATTTTGGGACAATAAATTTGGCACGTTTGCTTCTGTTTAGGGAAAATATTTATACCTATAAACATACATGCTTTTGTGATAGTGATGTATCAAACTAGGATTAATTAATATATATATAATATGTTTACCTTTCAATATCTTTCATTTCACTAACATTCCATTACAGTAAACTGTATTGAGTTTACAAAGATAATACAGCAGAATATGCAAATGAATCTGATTATACACAGATCCACTAGCATATAAATTGAACCGTGTTTGTTTTGTCCATTTTCGAAACAATAATCTTGTTTGATGTTGTCTTCTTCCCGAGTACTCTGAACTCTAATTTACAAACACTTGTTCTGTGACATACATTCAATATATAAATTTATATTAATTTATTGTTATTTGTATCTAAAACACATCTTTATCATTGAATGACACACACTTTTCATAAATCCATACTAATTATATGATGCCTGTCATGAATTCTATAGTAATTTGTCATTTTTGCTGAGCATCGTAATTTCTTTAAATTGTCTGCCATCTTGGAATCACATTTGCAAGATGTTTGCAATGCAAAGAAAAATCGTAAATGTCCGTCTACTTTCGCGAACCAATAATTAAGTTTTTTGTAATTCTGCGAAAACTCGATACGCCCCATTAACGTTTGGAATCATTCTTGGAATGTATTGATGCCACGAAATAATGTTGCTGTGAAAACTGCAAGAGGGTTACAATCTTTGAAAGTACAAATTACGGGAAGTAAGTCAGAAAATCTTGCCTTTCACCATAGGCCTTTTGAAATGTTTGTAGGCAAAGTCCGACAGGCTTTCGCCACGTCTTTTTATTTATGACAAGGAACAAGATACCACATACTTGGGGGAGTCCATATCTTCATGTTCGCCTGCGCCTGGAACAGAATTCACAAGCTCCTGTAAAGAAGGCCGCAGCTTCGTAGAATCTCCGTCACGGGACCGCAATTTCTTGCGAGATTTGGGCAGCGTGGAGACCTGACCCTGTGCCTGCCGTTTGTTGGGCATCTGCCCGTAAGGGACGATGTGTCGCGGGCGCTTCTTCAGCAGAAGTGTCACCTCCTTTGGGTTCTCCTTGAGAAGATTTACCAGCTTTTTCAGTGACCAGCCTGCCTGGAAATCACACACAAGCTTTGGATTTAAGTGAGACAAGAGGTCCATGGGCCCTAAGGCCTCTAGAGTGTTAATAAGGTAAATGTTGATGACATACAAAAGATGGCAGATAATGAATATTGAACAAAATGTGATTTTAAAAGCTCAGATGAACAAAAAACACAAAGTCTATGTTGGAAAATAACCTATTTTGTTTTTGTTTTAAACACTTACCACGATCTGATTGTTGACCTGTATCACCTCATCTCCTTTTTCAATCTTTCCACAGAGGTCAGCTGGGGACTGAAACATTCAAACCATGTTAAGCACTAAGTTGTACCTCAAAGTACTGAAATATTCAAACACAATTGTACTGAGTTATAAATACCTTGAACTGCTGCAAAATTCAACCCATATATAGTACTTAGTTACACCCTAAACTGCTGCACAATTCAACTTATATAAATTACTTAGTTACACCTTAAACTACTGCAACATTCAACTCATATAAAGTACTTAGTTACACCCTAAACTGCTGCAACATTCAACCCATATACAGTACTTAGTTACACCCTAAAAAACTGCTGCAACATTCAACTTATATAAAGTACTTAGTTACACCTTAAACTGCTGCAACATTCAACTCATATAAAGTACTAAGTTACACCTTAAACTACTGCAACATTTAACTCATATATAGTACTTAGTTACACCTTAAACTACTGCAACATTCAACCCATATATAGTACTTAGTTACACCCTAAACTGCTGCAACATTCAACTAATATAAAGTACTTAGTTACACCTTAAACTACTGCAACATTCGGCTCATATAAAGTACTTAATTACACCCTAAACTGCTGCAACATTCAACCCATATACAGTACTTAGTTACACCCTAAACTGCTGCAACATTCAACTCATATAAAGTACTTAGTTACACCTTAAACTGCTGCAACATTAAACTCATATAAAGTACTTAGTTACACCTTAAACTACTGCAACATTCAACTCATATAAAGTACTGAATTACACCTTGAACCACTGCAACAGTCAACCCATATATATTACCTAGTTTACACCTTGAACTTCTGAAACAGTTAGACACAGTCAAACCAGATATTTTACCTCAAACTACTGACACATTTGAACCCTATTGTTCTTAGTTACACTGCAAGCTACTAAAACATGAAAACCCAAATGTACTAAGCTTTACCTTTCTCGAGCTACTGACCATGAAAACCTGAGTGTTCTCTGCTACACCTCTCACAAGCTACTGAACATGTATTCTAACAAACAACTGAAACATTCAAACCTTAATGTGATATGTAATCTAACAAACTACTGAAACATTCAAACCTTAATGTGATATGTAATCTAACAAACTACTGAAACATTCAAACCTTAGTGTGATATGCAATCTAACAAACAACTCAAACATTCAAACCTTAGTATGATATGTAATGTAACAAACAACTGAATTATTCAAACCTTAGTGTAATATGTAATCTAACAAAACTACTGATACATTGAAGCTTTAGTGTGGTATGTTATCTAACAAACAACTGAATTATTCAAACCTTAGTGTGATATGTAATATAAAAAACAACTGAAACATTCACACCTTAGTGTGATATGTAATCTAACAAACTACTGAAACATACACACCTTAATGTGATATGCAACCTAACAAACAATTGAAACATTCACACTTTAGTGTGATATGTTTTCTAACAAACTACTGAAACATTCAAACCTTAGTGTGATATGTATAGTATGATATGTAATCTACAAACTACTGAACCATTCAAGCTTAAGTCTGATAATTATGTTATCTAACAAACTACTGAAACATTCAAACCTTAGTGTGATATGTAATCTAACAAACAACAGAAACATTCACACCTTAGTGTGTGTGTGATATGTAATCTAACAAACAACTGAAACATTCACACCTTAGTGTGATATGTAATCTAACAAACAACTGAAACATTCACACCTTAGTGTGTGTGATATGTTATCTAACAAACTACTGAAACATTCAAACCTTACTGTGTGTGATATGTTATCTAACAAACTAATAAAACATTCAAACCTTAGTGTGATATGTAATCTATCAAACTACTGAAACATTCAAACCTTAGTGTGATATGTAATCTAACAAACAACTGAAACATTCACACCTTAGTGTGACATGTAATCTAACAAACAACTGAACATTCACACCTTAGTGTGATATGTAATCTAACAAACAACTGAAACATTCACACCTTAGTGTGATATGTTATCTAACAAACAACTGAAACATTCAAACCTTAGTGTGATATGTTATCTAACAAACAACTGAAACATTCACACCTTAGTGTGATATGTTATCTAACAAACAACTGAAACATTCACACCTTAGTGTGATATGTTATCTAACAAACTACTGAAACATTTAAACCTTACTGTGTGTGATATGTTATCTAACAAACTACTGAAACATTTAAACCCTATTGTTAGTAGCTATCCCTCAAACTACTGAAACATTCAAACCCTATTGCAATTAGTTAGCCCTAAAACTACTTACCTACTGAAAAGTTCAAACACTAATGTACTTAGTTATAACAGAAGAAACTGAAAAACTGGTAAATTATACCTCAAGCTACTAAAACATTCAAACAGTACTGCTAAGTTATATATAAAAACAAGAGATGTGTTTGTCAGAAACACAATGCCCCCTATTGCGCCGCTTTGAAGCCATATATTTGACCTTAAAGGATGACCTTGACCATTCACCACTCAAAATGTGCAGCTCCATGAGATACACATGCATGCCAAATATCAAGTTGCTTTCTTCAATAATGCAAAAGTTATTGCAAAACTTTAACCAAGGTTAAGGTTTTGGGACACACACAATGAATGAATGAATGACAGACAGGCCAAAAACAATATGCCCCCAATCTTTCAATCTGGGGGCATACAAATGAAATTGTTCAATGAACTCACACAGGAAAATACATCCAAAAGATACCAACAACTATTAATGCCCTAAACAAACAGATAATATTTAATGAATCCAAATGAATATGTATAAGCTTTTTAGGTAGAAAGACAATCCCTAGTGGGCAAGTCCTGTGTTAAATTACTTCAACTGCAGTAAACAAACATACAGTCATGTGGAATGGGTCAACTACTTAGATACCAAACAGGATAGAATCAATGGTTTTGTTTTGTTTCTTTCATCAGCTGACCAGATAACATACAAAAACTGTACACAAGAAAATGGGCTTGTCACAGGTATTAATTTATAATGAAAGTACCAGCATATATGTTGGTCCAAGTCAGTGTTTGTTTATTCACGTTTTATTTGGAAAGGAGCCCTTTGGATTGGGAAGAGCATGTTGTCTAACATTTGTTAGGTTTTTTCCTTATAAATAATATAAAATGGAGAATATTAGTGTCTTTCTTCACATTATATTTAACTCAATAAAATAGATAGAAGATAAACTTACATTAGAAATTATAAAAAGAAAACTAAACATTTACTTGGGAATTTTTGTAAGCAATTTAAAAAATATATATACTTCTTGAAACTGGCGATTGGCTAAAATTTTGCTAAAAATTCTAACAAACTAAAACACATTTCCAGAAAACATTCATAAGTTATTAAAGGTTCCATTGATATTTTTTAAGTCAAATGGAAATCCATACAGGCTTTGTCAGATAAACTAACAATTCTTAATACTTGACCTTGAAGAAAGTATGACATTGAGCAATAAGGATTTGGGTTAAACGAGCTGCGTCATCATTCTAGAAATGATTATCTAGGAATATGAGCAGGACTCTAGAAAACGAGGCTCTATGCCAGTGCATACATAATTATACCAGATCAGCCTGTGCCGTCAGCGCAGGCTAATCACGGACGACACTTTTGGCTTTTATAGCGCTATTTGTTTATTGGAAGTCTTTTATTTACAAAAGTCCAGTCTCATCCAGAAAGTGCCATCCCTGATTAGCCTGTGTGGACTACACAGGCTTATCTGGGATGGCACTTAAGGCATATGTATTTAGCCCTGTTTTTCAAAACTCTTTTCATATAAAAGTAATATTTAAATCAACCTGAACCTCAACAAGTTACAGATACATCCTTGAAATAAAACACTTGACCTTTGACCTTGAATTGTTACATTGATCTTTGACTGAGTACTTTGGAATTTGCACTGAACACAGTGTATTGTCATGGGCAATAATTAATTTTAAGTTATCTTAAAATCCATACAGACTTTTAAAAAGATCTAAAGATGATATCAATCAGAACTTAACCTGTTACTAGTACTATATGCAATTATGTGCTAAATTAATAGTGCAGTTGCTGAGTGTTATTTTATTTAGCTTTCAAGTTTCTGTTGTTGTTTGTTAAACAGAAACTATGACAATATGGTTTAAATTTCATTAATATATCTGCAAGAACTGTAAATACTGATGTATATTTATTGCCACTTTTTTTTTGTTAGGTCAAAACATGCCTTGGTTTACCCTTGTTATTACATAAACAAGAGGGCCTCAAAGGCCCAAAGTCGCTCATCTGAGATAACAAGATTTTATTGGGACAAATCTTGTGATCAAGTTTCATGAAGATTGGACAATAAATGTGGCCTCTAGAGTGTAAACAAGGGTTTACTAAAGCCATATAAGGAAAAATGCCCCGCCCCCTGATGGCCATGTTTTTCAACCAACCCGCATAATTTTTAAACTCTTCCAAGATATTATCGGGATGAATCTTCTAACCAAGTTTCATGAAGATCGGACAGTAAATGTGGCCTCTAGAGTGTTAACAAGGTTTTACAATAGCTATATAAGGAAAAATGTCCCGCCCCCTGGTGGCCATGTTTTTAACCAACCGTCATCATTTTCGAAATCGTCCAAGATATTATTGGGATGAATCTTCTTACTATGTTTCAATCAAGATTGGACAATAAATGTGGCCTCTAGAGTGTTAACAAGATTTTACTATAGCCATATAAGGAAAAATGCCTCGCCCCTTGGCAGCCATGTTTTTCAAGCAAAGGTTACCATTTCTGAACTCATCCAAGATATCATTGGGACAAATCTTCTGAGCAAGTTTCACGAAGATCGGAAAAAAATGTGGCCTCTAGAGTGATAACAAGGTTTTACTTTAGCTATATAAGGAAAAATGCCCCGCCCCCCTGGCGGCCATGTTTTTCAACCATCTGGCATCATTTTTGAACTCGTCCAAGATATTATTGGGATGAATCTTCTGACCAATTTTCATGAAGATCAGACAATAAATGTGGCCTCTAGAGTGTTAACAAGATTTTACTATAGCCATATAAGGAACAAGATGCGTTTGTGAAACACAATGTCTCCCTATATGACGTTTGACCTTGAAGGATGACCTTAACCTTGACCCTTCACCACTCATAATGTGTGTTTCATGAGATACACATGCATTTCAAATATAAAATTGCTAGTTTCAATATTGCAGAAGTGACATTACATGAGCAATTTTGACCCATATATTTTACCTTGAAGGATGACCTTGACCTTGACCTTTCACCACTCAAAATGTGCAGCTCCATGAGATACACATGCATGCCAAATATCAAGTTGCTATCTTCAATATTGCAAAAGTATTCATAAAATAAGCGATTTTGGCCACATATATTTGACCTCTGACCTTGAAGAATGACCTTGACCTTGACCTTTCACCACTCAAAATGTGCAGCTCCATGAGATACACATGCATGCCAAATATCAAGTTGCTATCTTGAATATTGAAATACTGCAAAAGTGTACATTAAATTAGCGATTTTGACCCATATATTTGACCTTTGACCTTGAAGGATGACCTTGACCTTGAGCTTTCACCACTCAAAATGTGCAGCTCCATGAGATACATATGCATGCCAAATATCAAGTTGCTATCTTCAATATTGCAAAAGTTATTGCAAATGTTAAAGTTGGCACAAACAGACCAACAGACCAACCAAACAACCAACCAACAGACAGGGCAAAAACAATATGTCCCCCACTACTATAGTGGGGGACATAAAAATGCCCCGCCCCTTGGCAGCCATGTTTTTCAAGCAAACGTAACCATTTTCAAACTCATCCAAGATATCATTGAGACCAATCTTCTGAACAAATTTCATGAAGAATGGACAATAAATGTGGCCTCTAGATTAGGCAAATGTTGACGGCGCATGACAGACGATGGAAGACGCAGGACGCACAAAAAGCGATCACAAAAGCTCACCATAAGCACGTTGTGCTCAGGTGCGCTAAAACACATGAGCATGTGGCTAGAATAGTGCTTACATGTAAACTGCATCTTCATTCAATATTCATCTAATAATATTATACTAAACCTGTATGATTTATAATTTCTAACATTATTGACACCAACAATCTCAAGTAGAAAAACAACTAAAGTTTCCCCATTTTGTGTTAAAATTTGGAAAGTTCCAAGACTAACAGTTAAATGTAACTGTGCTAGAAACAAGGATCCAATAATGTTAAAGCTTATACTGAGGCAAAATATTCATACTCACCATGTCTTTAACGCCGCTAATTACATGTACACCATCGTAGGAGAACAGCAAGTGCATTCCCTGGAATCAGAAGGACACCTTAAATCTATTTGTACCTGGCTGTGATAAAACGATTTTCATGTCAGTATGTAAAGTCCACCCACGCTAATCAGGGACAACACTTTCCGTATTAAGGAAATATTTTGTTTCAGGAATTCTCTTTTGAAGGAAAATCCAGTGAGGCCCATGCTAATCTAAGACAATACTTGATGCACATTCATTAGGCTCCGTTCCACAGCATAAAAGCTCATTTAACAAGAGCTGTCAGAGGACAGCGAGCTCGACTTTTCGAGTGCTTGAAAGTATAACGTAAGAGGAAATTGTTCATATTCAATAATTTATTAGGCGATCTTTCAAAAATAAAAAAGGAAAAAAAATAATAATGTTTTTTTTTGGGGGGTGGGAGGGTAGGGTGGGGTAGGGGGGGACTGAGAGGGGGGTATAATGTGGGGTGGGGTAATTTATTAGATGATGTTTAAAAAAAGAAAAAAATGGGGGGGGGGGTAGGGGGGGGAGTGAGAGGGGGGTATAATATGTTTAAAAAAAAGGGGGGGAGGGATTCTGGTAGGGGCGTGGGGTATTGTTTGGGTGGAATCAATTGTGGTATTCAGGTAAGTGTTGTTTTGTCAAAGTAATAATAAAATGTGATCATAAATAAAAAAGTTATGGCAATTTAAGCATTAAAGTTCAATTATCTAAGTGTAAAAGGGGCCATACTTATGTCAAAATGCTTGACACAGTGGTCTGCTCTTGTTTATAGGTTGGGGTCATGTTGGTTAACAAGTATGCAACATATAAAAGCAATATGTTAAAGGATATAGAACATATTTGGGGTAGTACACAAACTTTAACATAGATTTATCAATAATATGCATATTCTAAGTATAAAAGGGGCAATAATAATGACAAAATGCTCATTAGAGTTGTCAACTCTTGTTTATAGGTTGGGGTGATGTTGGTAAACAAGTATGCAAAATATAAAAGCAATATGTCAAGGGACAATGAAAATAAATGGAGAAGTACGAAAACTTTAACATTTGCTGCATATTCTAAGTGGAAAAGGGGCCATAATTATGACAAAATGCTTGATAGAGTTGTCAACTCTTGTTTATAGGTTGGGGTCATGTTGGTAAACAAGTATGCAAAATATGAAAGCAATATGTCAAGGGACAAAGAAAATATTTGGGGTAGTACGAAAACTTTTACATTTGCACGCAGACGCCGGGGTGAGTAGGATAGCTCTACTATATATATTTCATATATAATAGTCGAGCTAAAAATTACATTCATACAACCACAGATACTGTTTAGCCCCAATGGGAAATATACTCACTAATCTCTTTTGTCCAAGACTCATTTATGTCTGAACATTAACTTTCAGAGCTATAGATATAAATTGGCTAGAAAGACCATTTAAAATATATGGTATGAGCCCTGTCATGATAAAATTAGCCATTTACACAATATCTATGGTCATAAGGCACCCTGTCTTCTAGTGAGACCACGAAACCTTGCATCATTTTTATAGTTGACAGGGAAGCTCCTGCCAAAATGCGCAGGCTGGTCTAGAGCTACACTTGTCACATATGGCTTAAAACACATTTTCAAATAATGCGGATCGTATCATGAAATTTAGATTGTCTTATGTATGAAGAGTGAAATATCTATGACATGAATATTCCTGCACATATTGTAATGCACTAAAAGTTAAGAATAATAATAATTATCACCACGCTTTTTGAAAAGCGTGGGGATATTGTGGTTATCTCCGCCGTCCGTCCGTCCTGGCCACTATCTCCTCCTACACTACAAGCACTAGAACCTTGAAACTTACACACATGGTAGCTATGAGCATATGTGCGACCCTGCACTATTTGGAATTTTGATCTGACCCTGGGTCAAAAGTTATGGGGGTTGGGGTGGGGCCAGGTCAGAGATTTTCACTCATTTTTTTATGTTATTTTACATTAACTTCTTAATTTCTACACCCATTTACTTCAAATTGATACTGAACATCTCTTATGACAATACGGTCAATCTCAATTATGCATGGCCCCATTACCAACCCTGGGGTGCCCTCGCCCACATAGACCATGCTTACCCAAAATTGCCTTTTACTATAAATTCTTCAATTCTACACCGACTTACTTCAAATTGATACTGAACATGTCTTATGACAATACGGTCAATCTCAACTATGCATGGCCCCATTATCAACCCTGGGGCGCCCCCTGGGTCAAACATGCGGCGTGGGGATACGCGTCAACCTCTGCAGCGCCATTTCTAGTTAGGAAAATGTAAGTGCAGATGAAATATTATTTTCAAAACTTAAACATTTTTAACAAGATGTTTAATGTTGACCAGTACCAAGGCCAATTGTATGAAGCCTATAAGTAGCGAAAATTATTATATCAAAATGGTATTTGCAATATTATCAAGGTTACGTTCATCAATAACTCTCTCAACTGGAACACAAACAAAACATCAAATGATTTTTGAAAGAAAATCAACCAGACCATAATTCAAATGTTAACTGTCAATTTATTAATTTGTTTCCATGTTTCGCCCTTATGCCAGTAACTGACAACTGCCCTACTGGAATCATAGAAAGGGAAAATGGCTGTATCAATATATTAATGTTTTAAAGACTTCAGCAACATGAGCAAGGTGGAAACCATCAGAATTGTACAGGTCAAAGCATATGTCGAAGTCATGAAAAGCCTCTATAAACTAGTCTTTTTTTTAAAGTAGATTATATTGCTTTAAGGTTAAGTATATAATTATTTTATCACCAGAAATCATAAATGATGTTTAATAAATAAAATAAAATATCAGTCTCTCTTAAGTTCAAATTAAGCTCAATTTTGCAATTTGAATATGTGTATTTCCCAGTTTATGAGATCCTTCCATGCCTCAGCCAGCTATCAACGTGGAAACAGAGTGTGTCCCATCACTACTTCCTAATTAACTTTTAAGACTCAAACAAATTTGGAATATATTTCGAAGATTTTTCAATTTTGTTGTTGACATCTGGTGTTGGGTTGAAACAGGGAACCCAGAGGAGGGAACCCCCCATGTCCGGAATGGAGACCAATAACCAAACTCACATGCAACAGGATATTTGCCCAGTGGCCTTTTTTTTAATAAAAAAGAAACAGTCACTCATGCAGTATTGGTCATACCAATTCTTCCCCTTGTTTCTTTCGGATGGTTGCCAGCTCAAGTGCAGCTGGTTGCAGATACAGTGGGTCAAGTGGACTCTCTGGGGAACCAATAACCAGCTTCTCGCATATGTCTGATAGCAGGGTTGTCTGTGAATATATGGAGATACACAATGATAACTTATTTCAATGTATCATCCCACAATATATTTTTACTTTACAAGGTTCAAATGAATATTTATTTAAGAAAAAGATGTTTATGGCAATCAAAATACTGTTTAGATGGTAACAAAGAAAGAGCAAAATTACTGAAATCGAGTTATCATAGATGTTGATAATTAGAAAGCGCGCATAAAAAAGCATTTGGCAGATTTTGTCGGACCGAGGCTCCAATAATCCACTTACCGTGTTGGTTATGTTATACTCAAAGTCTACCAGTGACATCTCGCGCTGACACATACTGATAAGGTCAAGCCCGTGCTTCACGATGGAGTTCCGGGTCAGACACAGGTCATGAAACCCGCTAAAAGGGGCCCTGAAAAACGTCATAACCTCTAACACTCACATATGTACATCTGTTGACTTGTCAAATCAAATTTAAGTTAAGACCTTTATTACTGGATTCAAGTTTGGAAGCCTTGGTTTTCAACCATAGTATACTGATAAGCAGAAAACATCATAAAACCTGAACAGACTGGGAGTTACTCGTAGGCTGTTCTGATTTTATGCTGGTTGCATAGATCCATTTTCACATTCTAATCAGAAAAAGGAAAAACAAGAATATCTATTATAGAAACAAATTCCCCCCGTTGTTGCTTGAGAGCCCATTTCTAAGACAAGGTCAAATTATATGTAAGGTGATACAAGTACGAGTGGATTGAGAATGGCATTAAACAACTAGTTTGTAAGTTTTTAAGAGTTGTAGCTGGCAATGTATGCTATATGAACCAGTGAATTCTACTTAACCCATCACACTTGAATTATTAAACTCAAACTAGGTCAAGGTAAATTGATAACATTAAGATGAAAAAGTAAAATCTGGTCAAACTGTCCTAGATGTAAAAATGGCAGGATAGAAGCATAACAATATAAGTATGCACTTAAAATAGACAATATTAAATCCACTGAATGTTGCATTCCAAAATAATTTCCTGTCTTTAGCAAATGAAAACAAGAGGGCCAAGATGGCCCTAGTTCGCTCATCTGAGAGGAGTCGGTTCATTCAATCTTTACCAAACGTCAAACTTGACCTAGATATTGTCCAGACAAACATCCTGGTCAAATTTCATAATTATTGAACCAAAACTCTGGCATATGGAGTGATTTTGTTTTTGTAAGATTTGACCTGGTGTCCTTTATTTTGAGTTGACCCCCTAACCAAATATCAAAGTTTGCTTACAAAAATAAATATTATGACCAAGATTCATAAAATCTGAAACAAAATTGTGACTTCTAGAGTGTTTACAAGGATTTTGTATAATATAATGAAAATTTGGACAATCTTAAGGCAATAATTATGGCATTAATTATGTGGTATATATAAAACCAATCTTTTCACCAAGTTTCATGATGATTGGGCAAAAAATGTGACTTCTAGAGTGTTCATAAGCTTTTTTTACTATATAAATATGAGAAAACGGCCCCCCCCAGCAGCCATGTTATTCAACTGACCCGAACCATTTTCAAACTCAAATTTCATATCAAGGAAACAAATGTTCTGACCAAATTTATCATGTTTATCATGATCTGGACCATTTTCGAACTCGTCCGAGATATCAATAAAACCAATGTTTTAACCAGCTTTCATGATGATTGGGCAAAAATTGTGACTTCTAGAGTGTTTACAAGGTTTCTCTATAGCCAAATAAGGAAAACTGCCCCCCCCCCCCCCTGGCAGCCATGTTATTCAACTGACCAGAACCATTTTCGAACTCAACTCTCATTTCAAGGAAACAAATGTTTTGACCAAATTTCATCAAAATTGGGCCAAAAATGTGACTTCTAGAGTGTTCACATGTTTACAATATATACATTTAGAGAAAAATGCCCCACCCACTGGCGACCATGTTTTTTCACCGATCTGGACCATTTTCGAACTCGTCCGAGATATCAATAAAACCAATGTTTTGACCAACTTTCCTGATGATTGGGCAAAAATTGTGACTTCTAGAGTGTTTACAAGGTTTCTCTTTAGCCAAATAAGGAAAACTGCCCCCCCCCCCCCCCGGCAGCCATGTTATTCAACTGACCGGAACCATTTCAAACTCAACTTTCATATCAAGGTAACAAATGTTCTGCCCAAATTTCATGAAAAATGGGCCAAAATGTGACTTCTAGAGTGTTCACATGTTTTCACTATATACTTTTAGAGAAAAATGCCCCGCCCACTGGCGGCCATGTTTTTTCACCGATCTGGACTATTTTTGAACTCGCCAGAGATATCAATAAAACCAATGTTTTTGACCAACTTTCATGATGATTGGGCAAAAATTGTGACTTCTAGAGTGTTTACAAGGTTTCTCTAAAGCCAAATTAGGAAAACTGCCCCCCCCCCCCACCGCAGCCATGTTATTCCACTGACCTGAACCATTTTCTAACTCAACTCTCATATCATGGAAACAAATGTTCTGATTAAATTTCATGAAAATTGGGCCAAAAATGTGAATTCTAGAGTGTTCACAAGTTTTCACTATATACATTTAGAGAAAAATGCCCCGCCCACTGGCGGCCATATTTTTTCACCGATCTGGACCATTTTCGAACTCGTCCGAGATATCAATAAAACCAATGTTTTGACCAACTTTCATGATGATTGGGCAAAAATTGTGACTTCTAGAGTGTTTACAAGCTTTTTCTATAGCCTAATAAGAACCACTTTTGAACTCAACCAACATATCATTACGACAAACTTTTTGACAAAGTTACATGAAGATTGGGCATAAAATGTGACTTCTACAGTGTTTACAAGTTTTTTCTTTTTTTTGACCTAGTGACCTAGTTTTTGACCCTGCACAACCCAGTTTCGACCTCGACAGAGATTTTATTGGGACAAAGCTTCTGACCAAGTTTCATGAAGATCGGACAATAAATGTGGCCTTTAGAGTGTTTACGAACAAATGTGGACAGACGGACGGACGTACGACGGACAAAGACCGGTCACAAAAGCTTACCTGAGCAATCAGGTGAGCTAAAAAAACAACATTTAAATGAAGTGTTCATAATTCACTTGAATTTGTCAATTGTAAAAGGATTGCTGCACAATATTTTTAATTTGTCAAAATAACCGGCTAAAAGTATATATGTCCATCTCGTATAATCTGCAATTAATAAACAAAGTTCTCATTTATATGCAGTGAAAAAAGGGCATACCAGTTACTGTAAACGTATAGAAATTCGTCGGTATGAAATTTCGTGGTTTAATAAAAAACAACTATTTCGTTGACACGTAATTTCGTGGCTTTCAAATTTTCGGGGAAGACTGACCGTCATAATAATTAAACTTTTATTAAAACAACCAGAGTAATAACGAAGCATAATCTGCTAATCTGTGTTGACAGCAAGACTTGATGTTAATGTGCACTGATTCATGACAGTGTTGCCGATTATTGTCGATAAGAGTGATAAAGCGGTGCACTTGTGGGTCCCCACTCGCTAATTGCCATCAATGTTGTTTTGACAATATTTGCAATTCTTAGCCCAATCAGTCTCCTTGTAGTAACAATTGAGTAATAAGGTCCCCAAAATACACGTGTTTAACCGTTATGTCTCTTTTAACTTTAATTGGCACTAACAGACATGTGATAAATCTGCAAACTGTTAATTTGACGACGTCATGTAAAAGAGAACAATCGTTGATGTACAGTTTAAAATTTTAAATATCGTTCTTGATTTCAAAAGTATTATTACCCAAACACTTTACATTTTCAATTCGGAAATGTTATTTAGTCAAATTATAGTGTAATGTGACCAACTGAAGTAAAGTAACTATTACAAAAAACAAATATCTCAGACAATCGACAACAAAAGAAAATGTCGGAAATGACCGATTTCGGATTAAAAATGTATACATAATCGTTGGTATTTGAATTCGTGGTTCAGCGGACCAACGAAATCCACGAAAATTGGTATCACACGAAATTTAATGGTTTTACAGTATCAGATAATAGCACCTCTCTGAGAAAAGAAGGTGAAATAAGGGTAAATGCATATGCATAGAGTGTCACTGCTAGTGCTGCAACAATATACCGGTATATCGGTATATATTGCAATACGCAATCCACATATTGTATTGCGATACGATTTTCATCTTTCCGGTACAAAAATTCATCCACATTTCGTCCAGAATAGCCATCCAAAATAATGATATCAAGGTAAACAAATCGGTGTTTAGTAAAAATAAATCGTTACGTAAAAATAGCAATCTAAAAAATCTATAATACGGAGTAGCGTTGTTACATCGGAGTCCGAAAGATCTGCTTTTGCATGTCATACTGTTAAATTTAAGATGAAGCTTATGGAAATACGAAAAAACAAAACAATTCATTCCATAATAAAAATTATAAAAAGACAATACTAATCTTTCATAACATAATGCTTTGTAAAGCCAAAAAAAGAGTTAATTGTGTTTATAAAGCATTTTGAAAAAAAAGGCTAGACTTGCCAATAGGATATAACTAGAATCTAAACATACAATACAAAGGTTATGTTCATGTAATTAAGTTGGTTTTGGTGATTAGCTGGCATGTTATAATTCTGGTACCAGTTAGCAATATATTGCAATACGGGTTTTTGAACTGACAATACATTGCAATATGGTTTTTGGCGTATTGTTGCAGCACTAGTCACAGCACAGGCTAATCAGGGAGAGTAATATCGCTTATATGGATTTTTTTCTTTAGAGGAAGTCTCTTCTTAAGGTAAATCGAGTGTAGGTGGAAAGCATCGTCCCCGATTAGACTGAGTGTGGCTCATGGGTAGCAGGGTTTTTTTTGGCCCGATTTTATAGCCGAAATTCGGCTATGTTCCCAATCCCAAAAAGTATACTTTTTTCCCAAAATGTGGCAAAAAATTCCCAATTTCCAAAAAAAAACAAACAAAAAAAAAAAAAAAATTTTTTTTTTTTTTAGAAAGAAGTCTAATGCGTATTTTATCTCAATTTCAATTCAATTACATCTAACAAAGTATTATATGATTTTGTTCTTTTAATTTAAATGATTATAAAGAGTTATATCAAATTTAGTATTTCCCTAATCAGTGGACTTTTCATGTGGAAAAAATGGCTAATGAATTTATTTTCCCAATTTCATGAAAATGCCGATAAAATTCCCAATTCCAAAGCCATGGGCTATCTTCCCAAAAAGTGGAAAAAAAAACCTGGGTAGGTTGCATACTTGTCCATCCAGCCCACCAGACTCTTCAACTTCGCCACAAGGTCAGCGACGGTGGATAGAATATTTATTGGCAGTTTGCGAGTCCTGACCTCATTGGTGTGGATGTTGGCACGGTTACGGTCATTCTCACTAGTGCGGGCTCGGACCTCACTCTTCAAACTGCGGGCCTTACAACCGAGCTGTAGGGCAAGAGTCTGAAGGTTCTCTGTCTCGTAGCCGTACCTCTGAAAATGGAACATTGATATACTGAAGTTACCCATTACTGACATGAGGAAACATAAAGTTAGTGGAATGTAGACATGAGTCTAGCTCTGGGAAAACGGGGCTAAATGCATGTGTGTACAAGTTTATTATGTATGTACCTTAACTGGATTTTCCTAAGAGACTTTGTTCAAACAAAAATTACTATAAAAGCAGAAAGTGCTGTTCTTAGCCTGTGGAGATTACACGGGCTTATCAAGGATGACACTTTTCTTTCATGCACAAAGTCTTGTTTTCCCATAGCAACGTTCATATTTATTATTTATTAATCAAGAGTGAACAAGGGCTGTTTGTAAAACATGCATGCCCCCCATATGGCCTGTCAGCTGTAGTGGAAGCCATTGTGTGAATACGTTTTGTGTCACTGTGACCTTGACCTTTGACCTAGAGACCTGAAAATCAATAGGGGTCATTTGCCAGTCATGATCAATGTACCTATGAAGTTTCATGATCCTAAGCCTTATTACTCTTGAGTTATCATCAGGAAACAATTTTACTATTTTGAGTCACTGTGACCTTGACCTTTGACCTAGTGACCTGAAAATCAATAGGGGTCATCTGCCAGTCATGATCAATGTTCCTATGAAGTTTCATGATCCTAGGTGTAAGCATTCTTGAGTTATCATCTGGAAACCATTTTACTGTTTCGAGTCACTGTGACCTTGACCTTTGACCTAGTGACCTGATAATCAATAGGGGTCATCTGCCAGTCATGATCAATGTACCTATGAAGTTTCATGATCTTAATGATCTTAGGCTTAAACATTCTTGAGTTATCATCCGGAAACCATTTTACTGTTTCGAGTCACTGTGACCTTGACCTTTGACCTAATGACCTGAAAATCAATAGGGGTCATTTGCCAGTCATGATCAATGTACCTATGAAGTTTCATGATCCTAGGCTTAAGCATTCTTGAGTAATCATCCGGAAACAATTTTACTATTTTGAGTCACTGTGATCCGGAAACCATCTGGTGGATGGACCGACCGACGGACCGACCAACATGTGCAAAACAATATACCCTCTCTTCTTCGAAGGGGTGCATAAAATTGTCGACTCAGGTACTGTTTACATGTATCCTGGGTACTCTTAAGTATACTTACATGTACCCCGGGTACCTTGAATATACTTAAACGTAACCGGTCGATATTAGACTGTACCCGAGTTGTATTCCAGCCCAAAATCCGATGTTGTAAAACGTGCTACCGATTACCGTAAAACGATATTGTTTATCTTAAACAAACTCATCTTTTGAAATAACTGCATCAAAATGTTTTTTATGAGTGTCAGTTCCGATTATATAGAGACCATTTTACAGACAATTTACATAAATCTGAACGTAATTAATTTTTTTAAAATAGCCTAAAATGACCGATTTAGTGTTAAAATTCCTGGGTACTTTCAAGTATATTAACCGTACCTGGGGTACATGTAAGTATACTTAAGAGTACCCAGGGTAGTAGTACCCGAGCCGACAATAACCAGTCGTGCTCAAGTAAGACTGTCTACATAGAAGTTGCAGTTCCTTTGCGTTTACTTCTTAAAATAAACATTGATAATAGTGCTATTTTTTCCCAGCAAGTTTTCTTTGCAGACTCTATATAATGACCTAATTGAAAAACCTACACGTTAAGATTCAATTAACATCTGTTTATTCCCCAAATCTGGGGAAAACACATTTGTTCTGTTTAAAATCTACCCTTGCAAATATGTAAATTGTCACTCAAAGTTTTATTCCTATATTTAACAAGACCTACGTTTGTCAAACTGAATATAATTCCCCCTGAACTCTCTTTTATGCTGCATCACAGCAATTTTAGAGAAAATTGTTAATCCAAGGCCCATAATTTGATTCATTTTGCCCAAAACCAATGGACTGGAACAAAACTCACACTTCATCTGTAAGTCATGTATCACATAAAAAAATAACATAATATCGGAAACTGTAAATATAGAGAAAATTGTTAAAAAGTCAATGGACTACAAAGAAAATCACACTTTACCTGTAAGTCATGTAGGTTGACTCACATACCAAAAATGAGATCAATATCTGAAAGCCTTGTGTAACAAAAGTCCAGAAAACAATTATTAAAGACAACATTTTAAAGTCCAATGCCAATAACTTTGCCAAAAATCAATGGACAGGAACATAAATCACACTTCATCATTCTGTAGTCATGACAGTAGACCGTATATAAAAAATCAGCTCAATATCTGTAGGCGTTGCATAAAAAACATAGGAAAACATTTTCGAAACCACAGGCCCATAACTAAGCCAAAGTTCAATTGACTGAACGAAACTCTTACTTCATCTGTAGGTCATGAAGGTAGACTCACATACCAAAAATCAGCTCAATATCAGCTCAATATCTGAAAGATGCGTTAAAAAACTCCGGAAAACATAATGCTGGACGAACGGACAGACAGACTGACAGACAGTGCAAATGTCATATTTCACCCCTACCAGAGGCATAAAAACGATTCTTCCATGACTGAATAAGGAAATTGATTGTTAAAGTTCTCTGATTTTTCACATGTGCCTGTGATGCAGTTCATGATTGTTTAATAGCATGTATATTTTTTCATTTCTTTTGCACTTGTAACACACAAATGAGCGTGTATGGGAACTTTAGGGAAAGACTGATCGGTCACAAGGGCAAATCTTTATCCTACCCCCTTGGGGGATTAAACAAGAGCTGTCGGAGGACAGCGCGCTCGACTATTCGAGTGCTTGACAGTATTATGTAAGCCATCATGGGGAAATTGTTCATATTCAATAATTTATTAGACGATCTTTCAAAAATAAAAAAAGGAACAAAAAAAAAATTATTTTTTTTGGGGGGGGGGGGGGGTTTGACAGGGGGTATAATGTGGGGTGTGGTCATTTATTAGACGATCTTTCAAATATAAAAAAAGAAACAAAAAAAATATTATTTTGGGGGGGGGGGGGGTGAGAGGGGGGTATAATGTGGGGTGGGGTAATTTATTAGATGATGTTTAAAAAAAAAAAATTGGGGGGGGGGGAGGTTGGGGGGGGGAAGGGATTCTGGGTAGGGGCCAGGGGTATTGTTTGGGTGGAATCCATTGTGGTACTCAGGTAAGTATTGTTTTGTCAAAGTAATAATAAAATGTGATCATAAATAAAGAAGTTAGGGCAATTTAAGCAAAATGTTCAATTATCTAAGTGTAAAAGAGCCATAATTATGTCAAAATGCTTGATACAGTGGTCTGCTCTTGTTTATAGGTTGGGGTCATGTTGGTAAACAAGTATGCAAAATATAAAAGCAATATGTCAAAGGATATAGGTAATATTTGGGGTAGTACGCAAAGTTTAACATAGATTTATCAATAATATGCATATTCTAAGCATAAAAGGGGCAATAATTCTGTCAAAATGCTTGATACAGTTGTATGCTCTTGTTTATAGGTTGGGGTCATGATGGTAAACAAGTATGCAAAATATGAAAGCAATATGTCAAGGGACATTGAAAATATTTGGGGTAGTATGCAAACTTTAACATTTGCTGCATATTCTAAGTGGAAAAGGGACCATAATTATAACAAAATGCTTGATAGAGTTGTCTGCTCTTGTTTATAGGTTGGGGTCATGTTGGTAAACAAGTATGCAAAATATAAAAGCAATATGTCAAAGGATATAGGAAATATTTGGGTGGTACGCAAAGTTTAACAGAGATTTATCAATAATATGCATATTCTAAGTATAAAAGGGGCAATAATTCTGTCAAAATGCTTGATACAGTTGTCTGCTCTTGTTAAAGGTTGGGGTCATAATGGTAAACAAGTATGCAAAATATGAAAGCAATATGTCAAGGGACATTGAAAATATTTGGGGTAGTATGCAAACTTTAACATTTGCTGCATATTCTAAGTGGAAAAGGGGCCATAATTATGACAAAATACTTGATAGAGTTGTCTGCTCTTATTTATAGGTTGGGGTCATGTTGGTAAACAAGTATGCAAAATATGAAAGGAATATGTCAAGGGACAATTAAAATAATTGGGGTAGGACGAAAACTTTAACATTTGCACGGAAACGGCAACGGAAACGCCGACGCCGGGGTGAGTAGGATAGCTCCACTATATATATTTCATATATAATAGTCGAGCTAATCCACTATATATATTTCATATATAATAGTCAAGCTAAAAATGCCTGCTTACCAGGTTTTTAAGAAGGTCAATAGCCTCAAGGATGAGCTCCTGGTGACCAAATTTGAGGACATTCAACTTCTCCAGATCAGAGTGAGTCATCACCATCAGCTTCTTGCCGTCCACAGCACTCGCCAGGAAGTAGTGCATGTAGGGAATCATAGCATCGTCCATGTCGAGACCTGAAACAGACAGCATGGTCAAAACACTCTGGCTGTCTTTTGGGGAAAAACTTTTTTTAAAGAAGTGATGCATATAAGGAATAGTTGGATTTAATGTAGAGGCTTCACTCAGACAGAATAAATAACATATTTTCATGGCTTTCTTTCTTTGCGTTTTATATGGGGTTGCATTTGAATTGGAAACTGTCTTTTTGGTTTGTATTCATGCAATTCTTAAACACATTTATGGTAAATATTAAGAGGTTTTGCTGCCCTTCTTAACAAATTTGTGAAATTAGCTGAAAAAATTAACAATTTTCCCCCTTTTTTAACAATAATCTCCAAAATCCTCCAAAAAGCACAAAATTATGCTGCTTATTGAACACAAGCTTCCGGACACAAGCTGCCAAAAAATAAACGACCACTGTCTATCAGTTATAAATATTTATTAATGAAAGTAAGCAGCATTGAGTTAAGAGTGCAAAACTAAAACCACAAAGTGCTACAGATGATGTACATGCATGTACTACACTGGTAATTGAAAATTTTTAAGGGGGTAATTATCCGGAAAATGGTCATGGTCTATGATAATGAATATTTAATAAACAAGTGCTGGGACAAACTGTCACAAAGGGCATTATTTGAATGATAATTAGAGCAAAAACAAGAGATGTGTTTGGTTGTCAGAAACACAATGCCCCCTACTGCGCCGCTTTGAAATAAAATTTATAGTTATCATTTGGCATTTAGAAATCATCTCCCTTTAAAGCTTATTACTTCCCTTGGATTTTATCCAATCCCACTGCGGGGGGGGGGGGGGGCAATCAAGGCCTGTGGTTTATGAAAGAGATCATAGCCAGAGTTCATCATGTATCTATGGACATAAGTCCACAGGTATGTAATGAAACCTTCCATTCACAAATTATTACAGGAAAGAAATGATAATTATATCATTTAGAAAAATTGACAAATCAATCATTTAAGTTATAAATAATAAAAAATTCTGTACAGTAACTGTGAAAAGAACTTAAATTATTGGTAAAGAAATCTCTAATCTGAGATTTATAATTATATAAATTACTTCCCTTGAAAATAATTGTCTCTAACAAAAATCTATTTTTAGTAGCAAATAATTATAAGCCACTACCGTGACTGTAGATTCACAGGTAACCTTAAAGTACCTAAGATACTTGTATGCCCTTCACCTTTCACCACTCAAAATGTGCAGCTCCATGAGATACACATGCATGCCAAATATCAAGTTGCTATCTTCAATATTGAATAATTATCTCCATTTACAGCTTATTACTTCCCTTGGATTTGTATTTTTGACCTTAGACCTTGAAGGATGACCTTGACCTTTTACCACGATGTGTTTGTCAGAAACACAATGCCGCCTACTGTGCTGCTTTGATTTATTAATTTTTTTTATATAATTTGGAAGGTCAGATAATTATGTCCATTTAAAGCTTATTACTTCCCTTGGATTTGTTTTTTCGACCCTAGACCTTGCAGGATGATGTTCACCTTGAAATTTTACCACTCAAAATGTGCAGCGCCATGAGATACACATGCATGCCAAATATCACAGTGTTTTTTTCGGATGAAATATTCTGCGTTATTCGGCCCAATTCCCCCATCTTTAGAGTATATATTTTTCCCCCAAATATTTTTTAAATTCCCCTCTCGGAAGTGTTATTCAATTTTAATACCTTCGGCGACACTTTCACCGGAAGCGATGGCACTGAGACGCCACATTGCACTTTTGGCATTAAAATATTTGGGGGAAAAATATATACTCTATATATTTCACTGCCGGTATTTGAAGAAGACTGACTTTTAAGTTGTACTTGTTTGAAAAGAATATCAATTTAAAACAGATTTGTCAATTTTTTTACGATAGCTTTTGCTGTTGTGCGACATGTTGGAATACGTATGGTTTGGGGTAGATGTCGTAAAGCGAAAGTCATGATAGTGAACTACGTACTGTTTGCGGTAAAGGCTAAAATAAAGTAAACACGCGGATGAAGTTCAGGAAAATTGTAGTAAATTCGTATTGAAAGACGTATTTTGAAAAGCTGGCTGGAGCACTGATATATCTATGTGTCAAAGTATGCGTTTTTGCAGGAACTGTACTGTCATCTGATTAAATTTAAGGTGAAATGAAAGATTGTTTGCGGTGTGCCGATGATCGTCTTGAGGTCAAATATTCACACACTTTGTTTGCCTAGGACAAAAAAAGTTATGGTATGTATGAATAACATGAAAACGACATGTTTATGTGTCTATTTAGCAAAAAAAACCATTATCTACAAAAATTTTAACTTGGCAAGTAGCATGTCTTAAAATCTCTTAACATTATTCCAATGAAGGGAATCCTACTGAAAAACAGTATAGAAACAAATATCCCCCTGTGTTAAAATCAGCATAGAAACATCCGTCCAGGATTCCTTAATAACATGCGCTTTTGATAAAATTATCAGGGCTACATATACGTATGTCTTAGTGTCACCATAGAGAAGCTTCCAGTGCAGTGCTCCAGCTCTAAAATTTGCCCACTTAAAAAGCGCCCCTCTATTTTTCTGTCAAATGCCCTATTAATCTCTAAATTTCTGTTTTCAGGCCGTATAAATCGCCAGAAACATCGACATGTATACACAGATAACACCCTAACATGACTGCCTGGGGTGTATTAAGTCAACACATTGTGAACAAACAAGCCCCAAGGCCATGGTTCGTATCAGATCACTATTTAGCCTTTTGTTGCAGACGATAGTAACATTTTGTGAAAGATTATCTCTGAGGTCACGCTTGGTTAGGCACAATCACACTCGAATGAAATCAAACTCAGCACTATTGATTTTTTTAAACTTCTGAATTCTTTGGCTATATTTTTTTGTTTGCAAAAATAGTGTTTTTTAATTCAAATTACCTATTAACATTTGAAAATTAATCATCATTTCTTTGAAGCGAATATGCGTTTAATTTTTAGTCCGAAATTACGGCATGGAAAACATATTTGTGTTTGGATTTTAATTCTGAACTTTAAAAACACTGTCCTCAATCATGATGAATTTTAACATGAATAGTGGCAGACAGTTGTTATTTCAAGAAATAGAGAAATTGTTTGGAAGGAGGATTTATCACTCTGCAAGTAAAATGTAATGTTGATATTGTCATATATTTTCACGACCTAACAAAACTGTCAACGTTGTTTACATTAGTTGAAATAACTTGTTGTGAAATAAATAAATCCTATTATTAACAATAACAATGTTTCATTTAAATCTCCAGACTGGATGCTACTTCATGGTGACATTGATCATTGTTTAGACTTTAAATTTGTCAATATAGAGTTTTGTTTTAATTAATATTATTATTGTGGACAAACATTGGCTCAAAGTTATTTAAAGCAATGAATTTAAGTAGTGACAGTCACAACTTTTTTTTGACCCAGTGAAACCGCTGAATTAATTTCATGTTTTTTTCATGTCATTTTCTTCTTAAAGGCCACTGATGCTGAAACTGGAACCTGAAAGATTAACATGCAGTTCAATGATGATAGGTGATAAAAAAACATTCCCCACCCCCCCCACACACACACCGGAAAGAAATATGATATCTACATATCTCTAATGCGTGAAGTTTTCCTTAGCGCTAATGTAGATAGTAATATATTTATTGTAATTTCATTACACAAAATGAGGAACAGCATACAATTGGTGAAGTCATCCAATGCACTAATGTTTACAATTAATAAGTATATAGTATAACCAAAGTATATACTTAAGTATATTTATAACCAAATGCCCTATTTTCCAAAATTACACGTGAAATGTGCCCTTTTTGGGGAAGCTCCCCTCTATTTTGAAAAGCTGGCTCGAGCACTGCAGTGGGATTATAATTTTTTATCATTTTTGCTAAGCTTTTAACAGCAGTGCCCCAGATAAGCTGCGTATCTGCGTCTTTCACCCTATTAAAATGTCTAAAAACGCAAAGAAATTCAATAACATGCGTATTGAAAACGCAACCATTTTGATTTGTACGCAAATTTGTCAAATTCGATGCGTACAACACAATAGCTTCAATCGAAAATGCTTTGCTCATTTTCGGTATTTTCTCTTTGAAATTATTATCGTCACGCGTCTTTATTAAGCAAGCGCCTGGATGACGGAGCATGAAACAGTCAAGCTTTATTCAAACTCTCTGCGTTCTAGATTTTATAGTTAAATAAAGCGTCTAATCAAATTACTTTCCTCGACATACATGCGTTTTCAATCTGACTTTATCCGTCGCTCATTGTGCATGTATTTATAAAGCGCCTTTACTTTCAGTTTTTATAACGATGCGAAAAAAAAAATTTAAGACGTCCGCTATTGTTGCACATAAATATCAGTCGATCGCAAACTGTTTCGAACCAAGAAAGCAAGAGCCAAATGATCATTCGTGTTATAGATTTTTTTTGTTTTAAGTTTATATTAAGGACAGTTTCAATGATTAAAGATGTTATAAAACATCAGTTTATTAAAGTTAATTATGATAGTTTTAAGTTTTATTGAATCAAAACAAGTGAGCATCTTCCACAGAAGTAAAACATCAATGATATAAATGTACATGTATGCATTTTTATTAATCATTTCACCCTATTTCAAGAATGAAATCACCCTATTTTTCAAAATCAATGGGTGAAAACACTATTTCTCAAATAATTATCTAGGGCACTGTAACAGTTTTAAAAAATACAGTTGATCTTGTGAATTTCTGTATTATTATTTGTGTACTTGAATGATAAAACAGGCAAACATTATCTTTATTGTAAATTGTAATGTCGAAACACAATTGTAAAATAAAAAAAAAAGGATTTGTATAATATACATTGTACTATTTTATTGTTCAAAACAACAATTCGTAATACTATGGAGTTTGCAATAATGTATTAATGATGGTAATTTGTAAAAAACAATAACCAATACACTTTAACAATTAGAAAATTTAGGAAACAAAATTAAGTGGAATATCCGGTTCGAAACATAATGAGTACAAATCGATAAAAACAAAAAACATTAAAACCTCTCAGCCATTCGGCAACTTGATCTGGCGTCCAGTTTTCGAAATAAATATTACCAGCCATTTTTTGCTCTTCAATTTTCATTGTGCACACGTTTTTAATCTAAAGTACACAAAACTTCCTCAATTTCAATGAAACTGTCATCCCAAATTAATTTACCAAAATTTTCATGTGTTGTAAAAATCACAAAGTAAAATTCACGGCCTGCAATCTCTGGCTCATGTTACCTTGTTGTTATTACAGCGCCACATATTGCACAACTCGTGCATTGAAATGCGCTGCACATCATCCACTTGAGCATCGCTTTGGGAAAACGGGGTTTAATGCATGTGAATAAAGTGTGGTCCCAGATTAGCATATGCAGTCCCCAACGGCTCATCAGGGACGACACTTTCCGCCTAAACTGGATTTTCGCTTAAAAGGGACTGTTCTGTTCTGTTCTGTTTAATCTTCACCGCCAGAAATGACGAACCCCAGCAGTTGCTGGGAGTATATATCCAATATGAATATCACACCTTCACCCAGAGTATTTACTATTTATGCAGCTTGTCCATGACATAAGACATCACGATGTACGTATAAACACACAACATTTACAACACAACAGTTACTATAGCGGCGTAGAGAAAAAAATAATTAAAATAATTAAGATAAAATCAAATGTCTAGACTCCGCGTTATTAGCCAAGAAGTCTATGGTTTCTGGACAGTTGTTTATAGAGTTTATATCTTTCAGTGTGTAGAAAGAAGAACAGTCTTCTCACATGAAATTCCAGTGCACCCTGTTTCTCTCTAAATCGGGTTTGATTTTGGACAATAGTTGACCAGTCGATAAGAGCCTGGGCCAATAGTGTAGGGGAGTATATGTTTGTGTTTGCACCAATAGAGTTCAGAATATTCTATATTTCACACATAACTGGGTATCTCACATGTTTTAACGCAGAACACTGTAGCAGAAAGTGTTGTACTGTTTCGTCAGCCTCTTTACAGTTCGGACACACTGGATCAATGGCGTATTGGTTAAAACGGCTACTGTTCACTTGTATGTGCCAGTAAGTAGCCTAAGCCTCACTGGTAGTCTGGTAACTTCAAGTGCAGAAAGACATCCAACTTGTAGCACAGGGTGAAGCTTGCCAGGGGTGTATTCAGTGTTCATGAATTTGAGGGTGGTATAGGTGGAGGCTATTTTGTCAATATATTGTTTCCAGTAACTGACTATTGTTCTATGAATTTTCGATCTCCACTGGGACTTGTTAAGGGGCTTTTCTAGATACTCATCAGCCTCTCCTAGTTCATACTTCGCAAGCAGATGTCGCACACAGTTAATCCAGGATGCTTTTTTTCCTGATTTCACAGAGAGCTGTCTCAGAAGAATTTGCCGTTCAGTACTTGTGTCACTTTGACCACATATGTTATTTAAAAAGGACTTTGTTCCAACAAAAAATATAAAAAATGTCATTGGGACCCCGTTTTCCTAGATCGAACTCTTTTGTTTGTGACAAGTTTAAATGCAGATGTGTTATTAATATTAAACAAATAGCAAACGCCTGTGACTCATGTCAAAATAAAGATCTATAAATATATTGCTAAATCCGGGTTTACGGGCAAATGGATGAGCAGGACTCGTATGTCCTGCTTGAAGGGCAAATAGCTGAACAGGACTTGCTTTGTCTGTGTTTACGGGCCAATAAATGAGCAGAACGTGCGATGTCCAGGTTTATGGGCAAGTAGATGAGCAGGACTTGTGAGGTGTCGCATACTTTATGAATATTTCTTGTTCGCAATTATGCATGCCCTGTGTTTACGTCAGAGATTCATTAATTTGTTGACAGTTGATGTGAGCTTGTAAATGGGTTCAGTCCGTTTACATTATAAGATCATGACAAGATTACATGGTTAATTGAGGTTTGTTTTCGTGTCGGTGCAATTAACAAATAATAAATACGCCCGTATATGCACTTCAACAAATTGGTTTGATCCATCAAGTTGACATGTTTATGTAACGATACATGTATATAAGCAATGCTTTTTTGAACACTAAAAACAATAAGGATGCAACACATAAGAGGGACGCTAGAGGTTTATCTTCAGGGACCCCTTAGGGGTGGGGTTCTGTCTGGATGGATTTGGACGGATTTTGTCATGTCTTGGAAACGTTGTTAGTTACTTGAAGAATTTCATGGACTTGGAAATATTGCTTTAACAACTAATTTAAAGAATTATATTGAATTGGAAATTTTATATTAACAACTGAATAAGGAGCAAAGAACTATTCGTCGAGTTTATTTGTATATGTGTCACTACGGAACAGAGGTACAGGTTTACGGGCCAATAGATTAACAGCACATGCTATGTCCGGGTTTACGGGCCAATAGGTGAACAGCACATGCTATGTCCGGGTTTACGGGCCAATAGATGAACAGCACATGCTATGTCCGGGTTTACGGGCCAATAGATGAACAGGACTTGCGATGTCCAGGTTTATGGGCAAACAGATGAACAGCACTTGTTATGTCCGGTTATGGGCCAATATATGAACAGGACTTGCTATGCCTGGGTTCACGGGCCAATGGATGAGCAGGTGTTGCGATGTCCAGGTTTACGGGCAAACAGATAAACATGACATGCTATATCCAGGTTTACGGGCACTAAGATGAGCAGGACTTGTGATGCCCATGTTTACGGGCATAAGATTAACAGCCGTTGCTATATCCCGGCCAATAGATTAGCAGGACTTGCTATATCCGGGTTAGATGAGCAGGGATTGCTTTGTCAAGGTTTACGGGCCAATAGATGAACAGGACTTGCGATGTGCGGGTTAACGGACAAAAATACTTTAAAAAGCAGAGTTATCACAATTTCTTCTTTTAAATATCTTTTATAAGCTTCTTGCTAGATTAAATTAAAACTTGTTGGCGATTATATACACACATAGCGGAATGAGTCACAACAATAGTCCTTATACACCATCTTTTAATAACACCATCTTTTACTAGCACCCTTTATTATTTAAAAATTTCTACTTCGTTTTTTAGAAATGCTTATATAGGTTTCAATAAAGCTTTATTTAAAGTTTAGCAATTAATGATTCTGTAAGTAGTTTTGTACAAAGTTTTGCGTTACAAGCATTTAGCGAGGGATATCAATTCAACGACTTTGCTTGTTTGTCGGTGTTAACGCTACAATATATTCAATATTCAAAGAATTTAAAAAAAAGCACGTACAATGTATTGTAGTTAACATTTGAAATCCGGACCAACCATTGTCAAAATCAGCTGAACACAAACTATCTACGAACAGTTAACAGATAATAATCCACTTAAAGATCAAAATGTGCAGCACAAATAGCTTATTTCAACTAAATGCGACGATGCAATCGCATGCGAAGGTTATAATTGGATCAATATCTGAAACCAAAAGAAGTTTCCAAGGTCAGTTAACAGTTTTCTGAAATTTAAATGAGCATACAGGGAATGAATTTATTGCTTGACGAATTGGTATAAATACTGAACAAGTCTAAGCCTTGCCAAGCTGCAAAAGTATCGCTATTATTAAGGAGTTGATTGAACGAAAAGTAGCACATTATCATTCTTTAAAAGGTAAGTATATTTACTTTTGTGGTTCTCATTATTTTTTTAATCAAATTAAAAAAAAAAAATGGGTACACACGCTTTGTTGTTGATGATTCTACACGCTTGTAATCAAAACATAGAAAACGTAGGAAAAAAGTGGGAGGTTAAAAGGGCGAAGTTACTCTGTGAATTAATTTGATTACAGGCAAGTGTATTGATTAATGCTTCCAAATGATATGTATAAATTGTTTGAACAATCGAAAAGCATAAATGTGCAACTGTTTTTTAGATATACATCGCCATTATTTTATTAAACAATTAGTTTGCTGCATAAAAGGTGTTCAATATTTAATTTTTGTTGTTTGTTACGTATAACATCTGCTGCAGTTTGTAGATGTTTTTTTTCTGCCAATTCTTTGCATGCAAATAACAGGAATGCACGTATCTTCTTGTCTACTGTAGAAAAAAATGAAGAAAAAATAAACATTTTCTTATACTTACTAAAGCAAAGCGTTGAATACATTGTACTTGTTACTATGAAGTTGTTTTCATGGCCTAGAGATCATCTAGATAAAACTAGTAACCAAGTTTGGTGAAGATCGGATGAAAACTACTTGAAATAGAGAGCGGGCACCATGCTGAATGTTTAAAACGCACTAAGTGACCCCCTGATCTAGTTTTTGACCCCGTGACCTAGTTTTTGGCCCGGCATGGCCCATGTTCGCACTTGGCATAGACATTATCTAGATAAAACGTGTGAACAAATTTGGTGAAGATCGGATGAAAAGTACTTGAATTAGAGAGCGGACACCATGCTGACTGTTTAAAGCGCACTAAGTGACCCTGTGACCTAGTTTTTGGCTCAGCATGGCCCATGTTCGAACTTGGCCTAGAGATCATCTAGATAAAACTTGTGACCAAGTTTGGTGAAGATCGGATGAAAACTACTTGAATAAGCGAGCGGGCACCATGCTGAATGTTTAAAAAGGCACTAAGTGACCCCGTGACCTAGTTTTTTGGCCCGGCATGACCCATGTTCGAACTTGGCCTAGACATTATCTAGATACAACACGATAAGTGTGACGGACGGACGGACGGACACACTAACCGACCGACCGACAGGGGCATAAAAATGCAGCTGCCAATCTTAATCTTCGCCCCCTTCACATCTTCGACATCCGTGAATATATAACAAAGTAAACTATTTAAATAGTTATGGTGGGTGATATAGGCATATTGTTCGCTTCACTTTAAAGGGATCTTTTCACGGTTTGGTAAATTGACGAAATTGAAAAAAGTTGTTTCAGATTCGCAAATTTTCGGTTTAGTTATGATATTTGTGAGGAAACAGTATTACTGAACATTTGCCATGGTCTAATATAGCCATTATATGCATCTTTTGACGATTTAAAAACCTAAAAATTTTAAAGCGTTGCAACGCGAAACGATTGAATAATTTGGAGAGTTCTGTTGTTGTCGTTTAAATTTGTGAAACTACGAAGATTGCTTATATAACGTAAAAAATACGCATTTTATGTATGCTTGGCAGGATAGCTCAGGTGGTTAATGCGTTTTGACTTCAGGATTCCGGGGGTCACTGGTTCGAGCCCTGCTGCGAGCTACTTTTTTTCCCTTTTTAAAATGTTATTTTTGATTTTTTACTGGAGCTTTTAAAATTTAATATTTACATTTATCAATATAAAGAATTTAATGACAAACTTCAAAACATGCCAAAATCTGTGAAAAGGCCCTTTTAAGGTTTTCGCAGTGACGTGTAGATGTATAATTAATGTTATTTTTTTTTTTATAAATGATTAACTATTCAGTTTCATGGCTAAAAAAATAATTATTATTTGGCAGCGTTGAGATAAATAAAACAATTTTGAATCCCCGCCCTTTTCATTTTGATTTGATATTTGTTGTCAAACGCAGATAATAAACAAGAAATATCTTTAAAAAAGATATACAGCTTTGATTGTGGTTGGAGTTTAGGAAAGGTAACGAGTTCAATGAATGAGATAAATTAAGGATAGCGAATGTCTTTTTCTGTGTAGTTCTTAGCTTCATCACACGCAGTACGGGATGTTACGCGGTGTTTTTGCGGCTTATTTTACATTATTACATATTGCTGGTCATAAACCTATAGATACAAAACAGAAAACCAAAAGAATAATGGAAGTTAAATTAAAACATATGAGTCAACCGGCCACACGCGAAGTATCCGTACATATTTTAAATATTTATACGCGCGTTCTTCGAACAAACCTGTTTTAGTGGTTTGTCACGCATTGGTATTTGATTCGAGTATTAGTAGTATCGAGAATCATCGCGCTCATGCTTAATACATTAGTCAATATGGTGGAATAATTCTTGTTAGATTAATTAAAAATAATATTTATCATGGTATTGTTGAAAACACATTAAGAATCTATTACTTATATCAAACAGTGTCTAATTAAGAGTGTGTTTTATTTGAAAAAATAATTGATATGTTCCATATTGAAAAGCTTTGTTGTCCGTATATATTAGCTTAAACACGGTTTGGTTCGAAATAGACTGTTATAACTGACGCAAATTCAATGTTTGTGTGTGTGTACTGTTTACACATAACGTGATCATATTTAATACCATTGATAAAAAACTAATAGGGTACCTTTTTTATAAATTTTTCATCTAACTTAACATTACTGTCTGGGGTTATGAAGTATTTTATAGTGTACATTTGTATAACCATCAAATCTGTGAACAAAAAGTCGTCTTCAAAGCGGTCGATTTTTTGTAACTTTCTTCGAATTTGTGTGCCTTTTAAAAGTATGTGTGTGTTAAATTATGTTAAAGCGCAGAACCATCTCCGAAATTTGCTGGAAACACTTTTATTGTCTACTCAATGTGTTTAGATTAAAAGTCACATGGGGTAAGGCAATCTTAACGAACAATCTCATCGGTCGATAAGCCACAACAATGATTACCACTTTTATTTAAAGGGAGCGTCGTACGCTATAATTATTATCTGGTATCCAACCCGATCGTGTAATAAAAAAGCTTCTTTTATTAAATCATTCTACGAAAAACGCATGGCAAATACATTACAGAGCATTAGAGATTGATGGGTGAATCAAACCAACTATACCTTCTTCAACACAGAAAGAATACGTCGTGTATTATATGTTTTAAGTTTTCGCTCACAATAGGAACTGACTTAAATGTATCATCTACAAGGATCATATACTTAAATATACTAAAACTTGCGTTTTTGACATTACACAATCATAAATCGTACATAGAATGACAGTTTCATTGGTATGATTAATTACCACGTGAGTCATCATTAAATTACATGTACCTGTGTTCGTAAATTACATTTCTCCAGTATAATCCGTTTTATATCAATACAATTGAATTTAAATGACACAGCTAAAACAAAACAATACTTTATCCACTTATCCACTTAACAACCATTAATATGCCTACTGACATTTAATAACCCCTTGAAAAAAATGGTGTTGTTTTCCGATCTGGGAGTAAAATGATAAAATAGTAGCATTATTTGACAGCTCAGTGGAATAACTTAATTTCCCGGTCGGGAAATCCCCCCCCCCCCCTCCTCCCCCACTGGTTACACAAGAGCATAAACTTACACAATATCTAAAATGCATTTCTTTAAAAAAAAATAAAGAAAATAATGCGTTTGTAATTAACTTTGCAGCATGACGGATTTAAGTGCATGGGTAAAAATGGAGTTCGGATGTCCTGTGAATGGTTGCCCTCATAAGTATGTTAATCGTTCCTTGATTGTGTTTTCTTAAAGTGTTTAGATAAACAAATCCTATTTGAAAAAACAAAATAAATAAAACCAGAGATGAAAGTATGCTCTATTATTTAAAAATAATTGGTATGAATTGTAAATATTGTAAAGTCGAAATGTTCTCATTCTCTCGGAAATCTCCGTATAACATGTAAGTTACATTTTGATTTAATCTTATATATTTATCAAGTGTTTTTAAATAAATTTCATTGAATATAGGCATAAGTTTATGGTGAATTTCATTTTGTTTTTAAAAGAGAAGTGATACAGTGGCAGTGTCCTCAACACAATTCACCCTTTTACATGAACGCGATGTGTCAGCAGAAGTGCGAGGCTGGTGGTCACACAGGTATGATATCATTTTGCGATCGTCTATAGTGGAACATATTGGTGTATTGCTTTACCGTGACAGACAGCAATATAATGCATTTAAAACTTTATTACAGGCAGCATTGTGGACGCTACTTGGGCTTGTAAACATAGCTTTCACAACGGCCAAAATCAGAAAGCCGATCCTGAGGGTTTTGCGCTTGCCCTTTCAAGGAGTACGGAACTCTCTTCTAAAGTTGGTGCTCATTGGGTTAACACCCTGGTTTGTGAGTTTGGCCAGCAGTACGCCAAAATCAAAGCCTCGTGTGTAATCATGTAATATAACATAAATCTATTATATATTAAGTCAAATAAACGTTATATATTATTGTTGCTTTTGTTGTTGACACTTAAAGTCTTGTTGATGTTGTTGATTACATAAAATGTATATGAACTGTCCATGCAATTAACGTTTAAACCAGGCTGTTAACGAACTCAGATATGTGATTGAAAATATCCTAAACTTTAGTTTGCATTTAACAATTTTAATAAAAAGTTTGATATCTCAGGCTTGCATAGGGACCTATATTGGGATTCTTGTTGGGACTAGGTGAGTCAAGTACAAGGTCATTGATACTTAAAGAAAACGGTTTCCGCTCAATTACTTGAGTTTGGATGGAGATATTTCACTGAAATATGTGTGAAGCTAACATCAACACATAGATTAAGATTGCATTTGGAGCTAGTCAAGTGAATGTCACAATTGATAAAAACCGAAAAAACAGCAAACACGTGGTTTTCGGACAATAACTTCAATTTGTATTAGACAATGTTGATAAATCTTTTGATAAAGCTGGCTTGTTCAGAGATATAGCTTGTGATTGTATTTAGAGATAGTTCAATCAAGGTCAATGCAAGTCTTACCAAATATAGAAAAATGATTTCCGGTAGATAACTTGAGTGTGGATGGGAGTACTGCACTGATAGTTTGTGTGTGTATAGCTTATATGCAGACATACCTTGAAATTGTATGTAGGGCCAGAACCTTGAAATTGTATGTAGGGCCAGTCGAATAGTGGTCAAGGTCAATGTGACTTAAATAGAAAAGTTGTGTCTGCTTAATGACTTAAGTTTATGTGGGTGTATTGTTGGTAGGTTATATGCAGACCTAATATGGATGGATTTATTTCCCTGATATTTTGTGTGTAATATAACATACATGCAAATATAGGTTGTCATTGCACAATAATTTATATAAAATTAATAGCAAAATTGTTGAAAGCCTGGTTTTGTGACGTTGCCATTTTTTAATGTAAAAAATTCATATGTATATGTTGCATTTAACGTGCATTTTTATTTAATGCTTTTAATAAGATAATTGCATCGTGATAACATTGTTGTGATGTTTAAACTCTATTTTCTTATTTTAGGTCATAACTTAAGTATTTGCAATCATTATAAAGTTGTATTTAACAATTGTTTTAAAAGTTTTCATAAATATCATTATTATAATAAAGTTTTTAATGCAATTATTCTCGAAGTGACGTATAATATTGATGGAATTATTGGGAAATATAAACAAAGCATAATAGAATGAAGTCAAAAAACCAATGCACAAACATTGAAACACAAAACAAATGCGCTAGACAAGACATGTAAAAACCCAACAAACACATAATTAAATAAAACCGTGGCCAACGTCTGCCTTGGACTCTACACTGGTTTTTACAAAGGTTATTTACAAAAATATAAACAAAACATTGTTATCCCCCGCCATAGGCTGAAGAATATGGTTTTGGCGTCCGTTCTTCCTTTCGTCCGTCCGTTCTTCCGTACGGCCGTCCATTCTGAACACGTTTAGCAGTGCAGTAACCAAGACCCATGTCCCTATGACGAAGGCCATAAACATTTCGTTGTACAGCCCTGGAACACTCGTATGTCCGGAGACACATCTCGGAATTGCCTCAGCGGATTTAATTGAAACTTGGAATGAGTGTATAATAATTATATGGATTAGAGAATCATCACCACCACCACCACTACCACCATCAATCACCACCATCAATCACCACCACCACCACCATCATCATCATCATCATCATCATCTTCTTTATCATCATCATCATCACCATCGTCATCATCACCATCAACAACAACAACAGTTTTGGCGATTTCCCGGACTTCGGGCGAAAGGTTTTATACCTTTGTTTTTCAAAAAATCAATAAATGATTGTTATGTACTGTGATGTTCGCTTTACGTATTTTCTGACTGACATGCGTTTTATCCTAACATGCAAACGACTGACACAATATTTTTTTTTTCGTTTTTGTTTGGGTTTGTTTCTGTAGTGCAGTTTACAAGGCCCCGTAGTGCAGTCTGAAGCCTGGAAACACAATTTTTACACTTAATTACTCACAATTTCTGCGAAAAAACGTAAACCTAAGTTAACCAGAAGGTCAAAATTTATTTCCCAAGTTATAAACTTAACTAATAATCCAGAAATAATAATTCTATAAAATTTGATTGTCGACAGTTTTTGCAGTACGATCATATTTCTAGAAGGGACATGTTAGCCTTGGTTACCATGCAAACGACTCACCTTTGAAAAAAATCCATTACATGTTTTTGATTCCAAAACTAGAATAGACCGAATTAGCATAGACAAAATATATAAAATAGCAGAAAAAAACACGAATTCAAAGGTTTGTCTCGATCTCGGGATTTCTGGGGGAAGAATAATACACGAATTATCATAATGTTGGACGAAAATCATTACAGAAAGATTAATAGATTATTGGTTTGAAATACGAGGCTCGTCATTTTTGTATTCAAATGAATGCTTAATCGAAAGTTGGATTTGTATAATGTTGCTGGTGATAATAATGAAATGTGGAGTGTAATATCATTAGATATGTCAAAAGGAGGTAAAACAGAAAATTACCAAGGTATGTTCCGTGAACACATCAGATATACCAATGCAATGCATTTTGGTATTGACTAAAATGCGAACGCACTTAAGAGTTGGACACCAAATATTGGGTCGACTCCACGATGCGGTACTACTACTCTGTTTCAAATCCTGGAGAAGCCAAACAGTTACGTTCAACTTTTATAAATGTCCTGATTATTTTCATTATTCTAAATTTAACAGATGTGTTATTACAAAAAAATATATGACTTTACAGACTTATGAGAAAATGCGAAAGAGTTCGTTTAAGCACTTACAATTTTGTTCACATTTATATATTTTTCCACAACTGTCGTTTCCGACGATTTGCAAATGTTCAAAGATTACAAGTGCCCGATATTGTTATGCTTTCGATGTTCAAATACGGGCATTGATTTTGGTAGGTTATCGTTTAATTTCGAACACCACTCGATCTAGAATATAAATCTATGTATGTTTATGAACCTCAATTTGTAGATGTTTTATTTATCTATATACAATGCGATTTCCAATCATTCTCGTTTCATTCTCTATTTTGATAATTACATTATCAGTCCGATGTGTGTAAATTGACCAGCGATGGAGCAGGGACCGATACACAGTCTCTCAATCTTAACCAATGGGAAGGTGTCATAGTTCAGAAGCGATACCATCAACTCAATTCTGTTCCCACAATAGAAATTGCAAAATTATTGACTCGCTGAATATTCAAATGAAGTCCCGAGGCCAAAGTAAACAGCAGACGTGACAATCTGTTACCCAGCATGCAATTTTCTGCTTACATCCGGCGCATCGCGCATGCTCAATACGGGGTTGTGGACATAATTGGTTTAATGTAGAAACCGGGTCAGGTGTTCGGTTCTAATCAACCGAGAACAATCTGAATTCTTAGACGCGAAAATTGCTAGTTTGGAGGAACAAGATTGTGACAAAGGTCCTTCGTGCAGAAAATAACGGGGTGTTCGCTGGCAAGAAAAACATTATTTTACTGGTTGAAAAATATTTCGACCGGATTAGATTTGTATTCACGGAGATTGCTTCCGGGCATGTGAATAGTAAATATTGTAATTCTATTTAACAGATTGCCACTTAAGAGCCTTTGACATCTCTTGGAGTTTTGCTCTGTTTGCTAAAACATGCACATGTATTTGATGGTAAAAGTATCCGGTATACCACTTGTAACATTTCTGAATGATATACCTAAGCATTGTGTCGAATTACGATCAATTAAATCATAGGTTTATTTCTTTTAAATATTTGTATTAAACATCTGTGAACGTCAATTAGAACTAACATGGGAACCCGAAGCGTCTGTTTTTAAATGTATTTACCGATTGTGACGGCCTGACGAAAATGTGCAGTCGTTATTGAAACGAGCCAAAACAGAGAATTATTATAACTGAGCCTTGATCTGGGCAAACGGATCTTAACCCTTTAACCACTTAGATAAGTATTTTGACCACTTAGATACGTATTTTGACCACTTCGATACGTATTTTGACCACTTCGATACGTATTTTTACTCATTTTTGTCCCTTAGAAAGGTATATTAAATTAAAAAACTTTCTAATTTGATTCAAGATTTAAAGGCTTCATTTTGAACCCTTGGATACTGGTGAGCAGCAAACAGCATATAACCTGATCAGACTGCGAGTAACTCGCAGGCTGTTCTAGTTTTATGCTGTTTGCACATAGCCAGTTTCCCTTCGATTAATTTATGTGCATTAATTGGCCGGATTTTCACTAAGAAGAGACTTACTTTTAACGAAAAATAAGATAAAGGCGGAAAGGGTCGTCATTGATTACCCTGTGCGGACTGGGGAGACACTCTACGCACATGATTAAAGCCTCGTTTTCCCAGAGCTAGGCTCAAATTTATCTGTAACATGATGATGACAAATGATAAGACGGTTTTACGCCACCCACGAGACCTCCGAGCACAAACAACTCGCACACTTATTGTTTTACGCGAATATTTTATTTAGTACTCCATTCAATTGAATAATAAGTGAGGAACTTATTACGATGTTAAATGTAACGTACATTCAACAGCAAATTCACTATGCTGGCGTGTTTTATTTACACATGTTGATGCTTTATTTGAAAACAGAATGCTTATATATTGTGGTCATCTTGGGTTTTGGCGGTGCGTTACTTCCTTTTGACTTGCTTTTATGAGATACTACGCCAAAATTGTTGCTTTGTTCCTTTTTTTCTCGACATATTCTTTTTTAATGCGATTGCAATGAGCTGTAGATAAGCTAGTTCTTATAGATAGTTTTCACGATATTTGGGCCTTATCTGTGAAAATGGGGTTTATTGCATGTGCGACACTTTCCGCTTTTATGATATTTTCTGTTAAAAGAAAGAATATTCGTAGCAAAAATCAAGTTTAGGCGGAAAGTGTCGTCTCTGATTATCCTGTGCGGACTGCACAGGCTAATCTGGGACGACACTTCGCACATGCATTAAACCCCCTTTTCATAGAGCAATGCTCATTTATACATATATTTATTAATTAAACTCATACCAAACAATCCTTTTAGTGGGATCTGATTAACTCGATAGCCTATGTATTCAATACTTACATTATTACACTCGTTTATAAACGTGTCAATAAACTTTTTGACTGTGCCATCTTAAATATTTACGTGCAATTTTATAATTTGTCAAGAGTAAGTTGTACCGATTATTAAGCCAAAGCGAACATCGATTGAATGTTCGTATAGATGCAGGGAAACGCATATTTGCTTATTAAGAATCATGTATGGGTTATTCACCGTGATATATACATGTAAGCATGCAGTTTTCATGTCTAATAATTGTACAAAATATCGAGTTTGTAAAAACAAACACTGTATGATATACCCACTTACACGTTCTATGTTAAATACACATATGCAAACATTTAAGAGAAGTATTTTAAGTTATAAATGAAAATAGAAAATTTAAAGATATGGAATACACTTTAAATAATCATTAAAAGGTCGAAAGATGATATCTTCATCTATAAATTAATAGCTCCGAATCGAGAAAATGTTAATTAGTATATACTTATTAGATTCTCACCTGATAAAACGATAAAATTAAATCGTAGTCGATCAAAATTTAACAACTTTAAACCGGAACAATTGTTCAATATTCTTCGTTATTATCCATTTGTGTTATCTATTGTGATTTAAATTTCCCAAGGAACAAAGGTGCGAGACGCTAATGTCAGAATGATAGCTGAAAAACATACTTCTCCAAAACAAACAAAATAACACTACATTAAATATCTGCGTATGCGTAAGAAATTATGAAATTGATGTATTTTTTCCATAATGTGCATAATATCGTTGACAAAAGAATATTTATCAGGGTATTTTCTAAAATATTGTTGCATTATATCTACATAATTTCGCAACTCGTGTAACTTTATATATTTAAATAAATGTATAATTCGTATTTAATCGTATTTGTCATATAGTTTGTGTTATATTTTTCGTTTAACTTATAATGGCAGCCAACTACTATTCATTCCTTTATCGTGCTTAATTCATTATCAAACTTTATGTTTGTGTATTTACATATCCTGTCTGTCTGTGTGTTATTTTTTTTTACATATGTTGAATACGTATAATGACTACGTCTTCCAGAATACATTCTGAAAACTATTGAAATATATTTATGTAACATGATTAGTCCAAATTTCGAAGCAAATATACGGTAATAAGTAGTGAAACACTACGAGACTTCATTTAAACGAAAAATGCCATACAATCCGAAAGTTTCTTCCCTTATTGGCCCGTGAAAACTGCATAGGCTATTATGAGACAACACGCAACTGCACTAAGCCAAGTTTTCCCAGAGCGCGACTCATTCATTAAACACGACTAGTCTAAATGTCGCGGCAAATATATAGAAATAAGTAGTACAAACAAAATCGTATACCACTATTTATAGGAAGAACCCGACACATATCTACTCATATTGACATAATATAACTTCGTGTTCAGTATAAATAAATACAATAGTTACAATAAAATGTTTTTAGTGGATGTGTTTTATTCGTATTCATTAATCTTTTACTACAGCACTACGAATGTTATTTAACGGCAAACAATTGACATACGCACGCTTTCAATGTTGATGTATATTTTCCTGTACTAAGTGCGCATATAAGACTCGTTCTGGAAAAAAAAACAAGGGGCTTACTGTATGTGGGTACAGTTTTGTCCCAGATATATAGCTTGTGCAGTCCACACATGCTAATCCGGAATGAGACTTTCCATCACTGGCCGACTGGGTTTTCATTTAGAAGAGACTTCCTCTACAGAAAAAAGTTCTTAAATGAGGAAAGTTTCGTCCCTAACTAGCCTGTGCGGACTGCGCATTCTCTTTTGGGACGACACGTAACGCACATGCATTAAGCCCAGTTTTTATAGAACAAGATTCATAGTGTAACTGGAAAAGCTTTAACCTTCTTAAATCAGAAGAAAAAGGGGAAGTTGGTACAAGCAACGTATTATTTTAAACGTTCAACAATGTAAAGGTGAAGTTTTGCATAATTTGTAAAAACGTACTCTTATGGTCGTGCTTTCATTATGGCATTTGTTATCAAAGTCCAGTTTATACATTTATTTCGAATTACTTGTTTATATTAAAAATATACAATTAAATAATATAAAGCAGTTAGTTAGTATATTTCCTGTCTAAAGATCGTATCCAGAGATAAAAATCTTTGAATAATTCTCGATCGATTAAAAAACCCGATAACTTACGAACAATTTATTACGATTGATTTTAATTATCAGAAAAATATCTTAAGTTAAGTAATTAGATTACTTTCAGATATTAACATTCGCAGAAAAAAGAAAATAAGACGACAAAAAAGTAAATGTTCAATTTAAGTGAAGAGTTTTGTGAGCGAAATGAGCGAAATAAATGTATTGCATGCACAATATTAACATAATATGTTGAGCAAAATTTTGAATGATTAAGCGTACCAATTGAATTTTGTTGAAATCTGTATTCCTTTTGTTTCGAAAACCACACTTACTCTTTCGGCGTAAATAATTAAAATGAAAACTGATCTGATGTTCTAGTTGTAAATAAAAAAGAATACTCATTCCAACATACACAATCAAACAACACTTGAAGGGGCGTCTCTGTGGCTATTTTGAGTATACGTTATAAAGCTCTAGGGATTTGGGGGAGGGGCGTTGGTATTGAAAATTAAAGACAATATATGATACCAAAAAGGAAGATTTTTCAAGTATGTTTTTTTAAATAATGTTTAGATTTTTCCGTCACCGATTCCGATGTTTATAATTATAATAATATGTTATGCATTACCCATCTAGGGCGATTATTTTTATTGCGTGTTTTTTTTTTCGACGACATAAATCAACTCTACGCAGGTTGGAATCTTTCAAAAAATAATTTCTCGCTTATATATATGAAACATAAAAATCAAGTAGTAACGCAGAAATATATTGAAAAATGCAATTTCTATCTCACGGAAATATTTGACTAGAAAGAGTTGTTTGAAATTGAACATTTTTCTTTTAAAGATTTGTTTATAATAACAAGTCAAGTAAACTAGTAAAATAAATCCCTATGATATTTTGTAACGACTTCTTGAATGCACTTTCATTTTTTGTGTCAGATGAAAGGACGAAAATAAAATTATATTAAGCCGATACAATAACAAAAATACGAGATCTCAATATTGACTGCATTTTTTGGAATTTGCATTGATTTTTGATTAATGAATAAATATGTAAAACAAATCAGGGAAGGAAATATGTAGGAGTCGTCAATAAAATAAAATTACTGCTATTCGTGCAACATTTAACTGTTTCATTTTTAACCGTTCAATAAGTTCATGATTAAAATAATTAACATAATTATACGTGAAATTTTCACATAAATGAAGTCAGATTGTTACTTACTATTCAACATATTATATCTGTAGGTCCCAATTATAAGTACGCTGTGTATTGCAAAAAATACAGACACAACAACATTTTATAACATGTGATGAAAAATAACTACAGATGTTTTGACATTTACATATGTTTGGAACAGTTGACAATTTCATTAAAAATCTTTTAATAAGCCTGATAATTACTTGATAAAGATCCAACCCGACCGACAAAATCGGACGAAAGATCCGCCCATTTTTTTCCCGCGGGCAGACGAAAAAATTAAGACGAGATCGAATGCGATAAATCGCTATCGTCATCAAATAGAAATCATTGCCTGCTCCTGATGGTGGATGATAAGCTTTTCTTAAACTGTGAAAATCACACGATTGGATCGCTGGACAAATAGGGGTGGATAAAAGGTCAACTAATCGTCTGCATCCCCATAGTCAGAGGGTGTGATCAGCCGCTTGAACATCTGTCATTTGTAAAAACAGATAAGTGTTGCGTTGAACACATTTAGAAAAGAGACGCTGAATTATCGTCTGATACACAATCTTGGGAATGCTCATTTGACGTCCGGTTGTTGGAAAAACAGTTGCTTATCTAATCGACTCGACCAGAACAGGATTTTACATTTGTGTGTGTTAAAGGTAAAAAATTAAAGGAATATTATAATAACAATAACAATAATAATAATAATAGTAATAATAATAATTATTATAATAATAATAATAATAAATATAATAACAATAATAATAATAATAATAATGATAATAATAATAATAATAATAATAATAATAACAATAATGTTGTTTATGATTACACAGACGATAAATATCACATGTAATTGAAAGTTATATAAATTCCATAATTTATTGAATGTGCCTTTCTTTTGCAGAAAAGAACAAAAGGCCAAGATGTCTCTGTCCTACAGTATCGAAAGTCTTCTGCAGTCTTCAAAATCCGACGTCAACGATTACGTTGAATCGCGAGCAGACGTTACGTCATCCGTCTGCTACTCCGACATCGACGATAACTCGGACGACGAGAAGTCCAACAGCCCTCAATCGCTCGCAAAGAAACTCGACCGACGTTTCAAATCCAACGTTCCTGAAGACGTCAGATTGCGCGTGAACCACCGGGAGCGTCAGCGCATGCACGATCTCAACTCGGCGTTGGACAGTCTCAGGAAGACGCTGCCTTATTCACACGGACCTTCAGTGAAGAAGATTTCCAAAATGGCCACCTTAGTTCTCGCTAGAAACTACATTCTCATGTTGAACAAATCACTTGAAGAAATGCGGAAACTTGTCACGGACGTAAGCATGAAAAAGTCAGCGGGTGTAAACGTGACCTCTACTTGCGGTCTGCCATCCGACAGGATCCCTACCTTAGCGACGTCACTTCCGGGAAGCCATCTACTGAGGACCTCACCGTACTTACCATACGACAAGACATCCATTCGTATGGATGATGTCACGAAGACCTCTAGTCATCAACCAGTGACGTCACATGCCAGTCCGTATCTATACACAATTCCCAGTTTCCACATACCAAACGTCGCGTGTCACGTGAGCGGTGGGGTTTCGCCCATGTGCCCGTGCAATTTCTGTCAAGTTGCGCTCGCGACGTTACCGAAGTCAGATTGGAAGCAGACGTGCCAGTAGTGTATTGTGGTTCGGCGTGGACAAAACATTTATCTCAAAGTTGAGACATTGTGCAGAAAGATAAAAAATACAAAAGCAGATTTCAGAAAGTACAAGCAAGTTTGTGTGTTCCTAGAATGTTAAAAAAGCAAATGTACAGCAGCGGATTAAAAATACGAAACATTTCGTGGTACGAATGTTAGGGGACTACTGCATATAAATTGTGCAGTATCAATAAATACCCATGACGGCAATTTAAAACATGTTTTATGCATTTTGTATGCATTATGACAATCTTTTCTCGACTTTTTGTTGTCTCTTCGTAATCCCACTATTCTCAGACTATCATATTCTTTGTCATTCTATACCTACTTTCTTTTGTTTTGCGCTTTGCTTATGGCATGTCCCTTTCCTTCTGTTGTTTCACTTACGCCAAAATGAACAGTATTTTATTTCATTCATATTGTTTTACCACGTTTGCCTTATTTTTACACATGTTATAAAAAAGAAATAAAATCACGAAATATAAAACGTAACATGTTTTGATGACTCACTGCATTTTATTTATTATAAGGTCTATGGATCCCTACAACTATGAAGTTACTGATGCACAAATGCATAAACGTTTCTTAAAAAGACGCAAAGTTTACGGCGTTATAGGTTTGCCCAAACGAAAGATTAACATATTAATGCATTAATACCTACACAAACAGACCTACAAAAACAGACAAAAGCTGTGGTAATTGGCGCAGAAAATGTGTAGATAAGACTTACAACAAATGCTGTAGTAATGATTTAGGTTACTTTCATTTATCGCTACGAAATCGAGAATAAACATAACTTATTTCGCTGAGGGCATTATGATACACAAAATATCCAATCAATGAGGTGATATTTGTAAAGAGCAGCGGTCCGCTATTATGACACTCATGCTAACCGTCGACAATGTAACCGGCTGATCACGAAGTGTAAATAAATAGAATGCCTATTGTACTTACATATCACGGGAATTAAAAAGATGGATTGAATTCTGACTTGTGCGAGTATCCAGTCAAGTAGAAGTTTCTATTAAACTAAGTATCAGACCGAAAAATAAAGGACAGGCGCTTGTTAAAACGGTTATTTTTATAATAATGACTTATTACTTTTGAATTAATAAATCGTGCCTCGTTTTAGAAAAACGGAGCTTAATTCTTGTGAGAGCACACAGGCTTAAATTTTTCGTTTAAAAGTCTCTTCTTCACGAAAATACAGTCTAGGCGGTAAGTGACGTCCCTGATTACCCAGCACGGACTGACCAGGCTAAAATGGAATGACATTTAGCCCACATGCATTAAGTCCAGTTTTCTCAGAGCGAAGCTCGTTAGATAGCATGCTTCATAATTAGTAATTTTGAAAAGAGCGCTAGGTCAAAACAAGTAATATGGTTGAAAATAGTTTCAGTCACTCTTTGTCAAAGATATAGTACTTTTTTAAACGTTAGAGAACGTTACCTTGAAAACCATAATACTTAAAGTTGAACGTTTCGTCAATGACAAACCCGTGCGGATGGTAGCACTAGTACTCGGTTACTTTTAAACGCAAATCAGAAGAGCGATTTACATGCTTAAATAGTACTTCTGATCGTTTTGCATCTATCACATAAGTTATGTTATTCTACATAGTAACAACACAATTTGTCCGATCAATAAAATTAACGCACCGAGGTTTTCTATATTTTATGTTATAAGAATAAATTTGTAAGGAAAACACGTTTATGTCTAATGTTTCTGGACCTTCAAACAAATGGTCCTGTTCTCATAATCACTCAAATGTTTAAAACTGGACTTAGACCGCAATTCTGCTCACAAAATCAAATAAAGTATGACTTCTGTTTCCGACGGAGCGTGCTTTCATTGACCATTATACCGTATTAACAAGGAGTTTGTGCAACTGTGTCTGTTTTCCTAAAGAATCAAAACATCCACTGGGCGCGCTCGGTACTGGCTAATTACCGACGAATGGCCAGATTGCTCGACACACTATCCTCTGCCAGACAATATTTGACTCGATGGAGCGTGCGCATTCTGTCACGCTCGATTTTACGTAAAGGACCAGCAAATCTCCAGTACGAATGTTTGGCTACCATGTGATGCCACGGAATACTACTTACAAAATAATATATATCTTTGGGTTTGCTCTGTTCGGCGTTAGGTAATTTTGTTGTTCGTTTGTTAAATTCCATATTTATCATTTTGATGTTTGTCAGTTATCATAAAAATATGACATGTTGCTCGCATCAAATATTATTGGATAGGAACATATCTGAGGCTATTAAAGTGTTGACCGTGTGTATGGGCTCAAGATCCCTTTATTTATAAGCCTGGTTTAGTTAATTTTGGACCCAAACGGGCTGGATTGCCATCATGCCATGACTCACACACGCTTAACTATCGGAGATCAATGTGTACACTTTTGCTGAGACTTAATTGCTCGTATACAATAGCCTCTAGATGTACAGAACCAACTACTTTGAACATACTACTGATTCAAATTTAATACTGTAACGTAATAATGACAGATTTGACGGCGGTATCTAAGACAACACTAATTACAATGTATAAGTCGTTTTCTGTGAAAACTGGGCTTAACGCATAAGCATTAAGTGTCCCAGATTAGCCTGTGTAGTCAGCATACGGTACGCTAATATAGCACACCACTTTTCGCCTACACTGGAGTTTCGTGATCGTGATTGAGGATAGTGTATGCTAATCTGGGACGACATTTATCATGCATTAATCCTCGATTTCAAATATCAAGGCGTATATAAAACGGAAAGTACAATACTTGACGGTAAGTGAACTTGTATTATCAGACTCGGTGAGATTTCGAATAAACACAATGTTGCAATACACCTTTTGTAAAATTAAAGCTGATACAACAGAACGCCGCAAAATGACGAGTATGAACCACCCTCAGCTGACTCCGGACCATGGTCAAGGTTACTTATCCAGATTTCATCTCCAGCTGCAACCTTAATCACAGCTGTTATGGCTCCTTGTTCAAAGATTCCAGGATGCGAGTGCGCAATAGCAATCACATTACCATTGTGCATTAGACCGGCGTGAAGTAAATGCGGTATGTCAATACTGTGCAACGTGGACGTGGAGAACAGGTAGTAAACAGCGACCGGTGCTATAAATATGCTGTGAAGCACATGAAACCCACCTCCGTCATTCAGAATTACATGCTCAAAGATGATGTTTTGGTTGACCCCAATTGCGCCTTGTGTTGCTTGTTTAACAGCCGTGAATGCAACGGGAGTTGTAATACTGGGAGTACTGCGTTTTGGAACAACGTTGTCATCTAAAACACATTTAAATATACAATTTAGTATATACCGGTACCTATTAACTATAAAACACCAACGACTGGATGGATTTTCCGTACTTTAAATCGATTTCAGCATCCAATGGCGGGCTTTTAAATGACGATATTAATGTAAACATCATAATGACGTCATTATGGAATTTCACGAACCGAGTGGGTCATTCCATCAATCAACTCCTGCAATAAAACCTACATTCATTCATTTATTGTACATATGTGGCCACCGGCCCAAGTATGCAATCTAAATACATAGCAGCATTTATGTGCACCTGACAAGAGTCACCATACAACCATATACATACCATGTTTCTTAACAATTAGGTCTTAACTTATATTGTATATTCTTTTACCAACATTTACGTTATCATACAATTTGCACTGTTCCAATGACGTTATGAATGTGTAAGAACTAAGAAGTATTTGTTATTTACATTGTAAATTAAAGGCATGTGATAACAAATATGACGTTTTCTTTTTATGATTGCCGTCATAGTTAATCAGACTCGTCCATAAGATTCGCTTACAAACTTAACAAAAGCCGCCTACCCGCAAACAATTCTGAACTATGACAGACCATATGTCAAATTAATTAAAGATTAAACAAAAAAGAAATGCTCGTCATTTTGCCTTAATCTAGACTACCTATTCGAAACGAAATAGTAGGCAGTCTCAAGGCACAAGCAATAATGTACTAGTAACTATCAAAAGGAACGTTACAAACATCGTGTTTGATTTATATACCGTATGCTTTCAAAAAAAGGTCAACAAATTTAAACAATCCGCTATTGTACTAGTCATATAAATATAGAAATAAACTTTACAGAAAATATTAATTGTCATATATAGACATAAACTGACGCCTTTCTTCTAATGCATAATATATAAACATAGCAAAATTTTGAATGGTTGTTACATTCCTTGTTGACATAAGTCTATTAAATACATCTTGACTAACATCATTTAAGTAATGAAACGGAAAATACTTTGTTCTTAATTCTGCATATAATGGACACACCATAACAACATGATACTCATCCTCAACACAGACGTCACACTAAACACAAGTTCTATATTCACGTTCCAAGTTAAAATATCTACCTTTCTCAATCATAAGGTTATGTGAGCATTGCCTAAAGTTTGCGAAGCATTTCCTGAATTTATGTATATCAATAGCATTTATATACTGTTCAGTACCAAATTCACCTTTGTAATTGATGTAATGAATTTACAATTTACTATTTTCAACACACCGTGCTCTCCAATTTACAATACTTTGATTTTTCAGCTCCCTAGCGAAACAATCTTAAAACAGCTCCTCATTTACAACTGCCTGTTCCTCACATACATAACCAAAGCCATTGGAATACAATGAGTTTCTAACATCAGTTACCCAGTTACAATAACCAAAACTATCATAATACATTAACATGTTATATGTAAGGCGTGGGTATCTATCATTTGGCATACACAACAAACTAACCCAGTATGTTATACACCTTTTTGCTGATGATATATACATTTGATATCTCCCCAAATCACCACAGAACACCTCGTACTTTGTAACATTCTCTACATACTAGTATATGATGTCCAATATTTACTATTAATTATTATCTTGCCTTCATCACAACAGCGGCCGTTTTCTTTAAACGCATTGTCATTAAGAATATACACATAATGATTATTATTGAATATACAGTTTTCAGAGCAACAATTGATATAAATCTTTTTATTATATGGTTCGTACCCTGATATATACTTGTACGTTTGTCTTTGCCTCGGTCTGTCCCTGTTTTGTGTTTTTTCCAATCTTTCCCAGGACCTATGCTCGTGTTGCTGGTCCGAGCTTCAATACTGCTAAGGTCCGTGTCTCTCTCTAATGAAAGTATTCTTGCCGCTTGTGAGTACATGATATTCTCGTGTCGTTTTATTGTTCCCGCCTGTTTGTTGTACATGTTTTGTAGTGTTTTGTACAGTTCATGTTGCTCGGTCATTGCCTGCTGTTGTCGTATTATGGTTTTCTCCTGATCTGACAATTTGTCCTGCTGTTGCTTCACGATTGATTCGAGTTTATTAATTCGCTGGACATCTGAACAGAAGGGAACCTTCACAATTTAACATGAAATGGCTATAAATAATTGAAACCGAGGGATTGTCATTGATCATGTTTATGATTAGGCGTACAATAATAAATTACCTAGAATGATAGTCAATCGAATAAACTAAACGTACGTGTCTCCAGTGCTGAAAATAGGCTATTTTCGAAGTTCTTGAATTTTGTGAGCAAATCATCACTTTCAGTAAGTATCCCATTTAAATGAGAAGCACACAGAAATGCTATGAATGTAACGCTCCACATTGTTGGAACTATTCGAAAAGCATATGGCTTTACAGTTTACAGTGCTATGAACCAACTCAGACATACATGTAACCATGAACCATACAATCTTATCATATATCGACGTGGCAGAATAAAGTAATTAGAACGTGGGTTTAAATGTGTGTAAATGGCCTTGCCAAGTATATCACCAAACATTCCGTGCAATTTTTATGTATTGTGAAGTCATTGAGGCAAGTGAACAACTGCCATATATTTTGGTACAGTGCGAAAACACACGATGAAAACAAACACCAATCAATAAAACTGGGCTATTGCACTGGAAAGGTCAATCAAACCATAGCATTGGGGTGGGTAAGGGATTTAACCGATTTAACCCATTTATGCCTAGTGAACTCTCCCATCCTTCCACATTGGATCAATTTATTTTCAAAATTAGGGATGTCTAGTATATTTATTTCTATATTTAGAATATTTCTAATAGAAATTCCTTTAAGCAAACAGCGCAGACCCTGATGAGACGCCTCATCATGCGGCGTCTCATCTGGGTCTACGCTGTTCGCCAAGGCCATTTTTCTAGACGCTAGGCTTAAATGGGTTATTTAAGTTTCTTATATGGTCGTTTTATTTAAACCTTCATGTCTATTGCTGGTGCCATTTGATGAGTATGTTGTGACCAGTATCATTCGCGTTAAACTTTCTAAGGAATTTGCTCAATTTTGGAAACATGCACTTATCTTTGGGGAAAGAAAACAATCTGACGCAACCTGAAATCCTTTCAAAATCATATATCATATCAACTGTATCAACTAATATAAATGCAATTCATCTATAATTGGTATATATATACGGGAGACCGCTGTTCGTCTCTAGGATTGGATGTTTTTCCAAAGAAGAAGAAATCCGGATCTCAGCTACGACTTTGATTCATTGTCTAAATGATCAACAACTACCACAATAGTGCGTGGGGGCGGGGCGACAAACGTACTACTAGTAAAACGTATACAAGACAACTGGTAAACAACAACAAATATTCATTAGATCGAACAACTTCAAGACAATCCGCAAAGTTTGTAAATGCAACATTGACATAAATGACATTTTTTTGTATAAAATTTATTTTCATCGTAATATATTACATACATGAATGTTCTATACAGAGTAGCTAAAAGTTGTCACGTACATGCACTGTAAAGCTGCGAATAAATATATGTTGTAACTATGCACTCATATACAATACCTTCAGTTTTATATATCAAAACATTTTACAGACTACTAACTTGCATACACATGCTGAATATAAACACGTATGTCTTAAAATTTATATAACATTGCATACGTTTTTTTAAATAAAGTTTTTTTCCCCATAATTTTAAATAAAAATGTTTCATTCAAAGCGTAAAATAAAGTAGCTAGGAAACAGTACAATGCCAGAACTTATTGAGTCGTGGATAAATTTTCATAAATATGTTACATCATATATATTTTATAACTATATGACTATTAATCATTAGAAACAAAATAATTAACATTTTGTCTTTATTTGTGTTGCCTTTTTCCCCCCAAATCTCTATCGTCTGTAATAATAATAATACATAATCGATTGTGTCGATATTCAATCGGGAACCCTCGGACAATTCCGCCATAACGGCGATCGTCGTAACGGTGTGGTGTAGCCCACTGTCCGAAGCGTTCAGATTGTGTCGATATTCAATCTGAACGCATCGGACAGTGGGCTACACCAGACGATCGCCCTTATGGCCTAGGATTCACGATTGTGTCGATATTGTCAAACCGCCATCTTGAAAATAGGTTCTTCTTGAGCATTGGATTCTGATTGGCTATTCCAATTTCAAAAGATTTACATGCTATAAATAGCCTAAATACTGACATTGCAGGGAAGGTTAATTTCTTGTGAAAAAATGTCAACAAACGATGAAGTATGGAGATTTCATAAATACACGATTTTGTGTTACTTAGAAACACTTTTGAACAATACATAAAGGAGGAAATATTTAATAACAACGTATCGAGTTATGATAAATTAAAAAATGTATCTGTTTTTGTCGCATTGTTTATCAACATAACTATGGTAATTGTGTCAAAACAGTTTCCGTTCACAACTGCATCATATAGGAACGTTCTATCAAGGGGCTTCACATGATCTCCATACCCACGACTCAAAAGAACCCAAGACTTAAGAGGCACCAAAGTTATTTGAATGTACAAAAGGATCAAGAGAGTGTAAGCGTACATACTTTTATCTAGGGGTTTATTGCATTAAAAGTTATACTGCCGACCAGTTAGAGAGTTTAAGTTCATAGTGTTTGCACGATACCCGGTACATGTCTTCTTTTTTATTTTTCAAACCTAGTTTTAGACTTTATAAACCTCGTGTTTATTACAAAAACAACATAGATTATCAGTTACAAATTTCCCTTTTTGTAACAGAGATTTAGTTCCTCCAAATCTATATACAATTCTATTTTGTAAGCAATATAAACAAATTAAATGCATTCCTCTATAATTTAAACAAAAACTGTAAGCATATTTACAATAAAATCTGTCATTCATTTTCCTTTATTTGTATATGGTATATGATTTGTATATATATGTTTATATGCAAAAAAAGCGGTGTATGTCACCTTTTTGCCACCGTATGTTATTGAACAATACTTATGATGCGATCTAAAATTTTCGAGTGCACAGAATGCATAAATATGGGGAACACATCCGTGAAGAAAAACGCTCTGGTGCTGACAATCTTCTTAATATAAAGGGGGCATACACAAACTGTATTGATGTCGAGAGTTGAGAGTGAAACTGCTCTCTCAAGCCTCCCAAGCCTGATCATTAGAGATCAATTTGTTTCATTCTGAACACGCAGTTAATATCGTTGCTAAACGCACTGTAGTATCCCTTTGCATACCCTATACTTCTCAAAAATTGAAAGTCGGTTGAATAACATATGAATGTAAATTTGAAAACTGTTTGCAGATTGTACGTTTTCTACTTCGACAAGTTTCAGGCTTACCGGCGGGAAATTTTATATTCAAATCGATTGGTCGCTTTCAAGGAAAGCTAGGGTGATAAGCTGGGTTAAACAGCTATGCCGAAAAAACAACAGTTGTAAAACGATCTGAGCCTATGCTTAATGTTGATTCATTTTTTTTCAAGGTAACTGAACTTCCATTTTCAACAATCCCTTTAATGTTTGAGATTCGTCAACATTTAAATAGCTGTTTGCATTCTGTAATGGTCATAAAAATACGAGTATTGCATTTTTGTCATTTGAGGTAGCCTTAACATATACAATTTTATAAAGTATAATATGGGCTTTGTTCAGCAACATATTGTATCATATAGAGAAAAGCTCAACATGTTACACTGATGTGTAAGTTGAACTTCCATGTCCTATTCCCATCATCTTTGGATCGACATAGGACGGTTGGCTTTACAAAGGCTTAGACATCTCATAGACACTCTAAAAGATATTGAGCACAATTAAGCAAATTACTGCAGGACTACTTTCAACAGCAAAACTATACACCAGCTATATTCGAGGGCAGATTCAAACTGTGTCTAACTGCTCAGTAAGATTAAATTAACTTCATCACAAATGCTTATAAGTTAAGAACAACATGGAAGCAATAATAGTGTACGTAGTCCAAACAAACTGAAAATTTAAGAAAAGAGACGTCATTTTTTTATAACATGTCTAATTTGCATTATTCGACAAAACTGTATTTTAACAGTGAAACTGTAGTTATTTAAGAAAACATGCACTTAAATAAAAAAGTACAAGTGTACATGTAACATGTTTTAATTGGTGTAATGAAAAACACGTATATAAACGCAGTTAGGGTGGTAGTTTTATCATAAGAATAAATCCCTTTATTCATTGCAAGTTACCGATTTTCAAAAGAGCACAACGAACACAACAAAATCGGGGGCACTCCATTTGAAATGCCAAATCAAAGCACGGGGATTTACACCGGTTTTATTGGACTCCTTACTTGGCCCAAAGATATTCACAATACATTAGAGAGCAACAGGACCTACACGTTGTAATTTTATCCGGGGGTTTGGTAAAAGATTTGCTTTTTTAAAGTGTTGCTATGTACAAGTTACCGACAAGACGAGGCAAATGTTGACCACATATTTAATTTAATAGACCACCACACTACGATGTTACATACCAAATACGAAACATCTTGCCCTTGTGGATTCAGAGTAGATTTTATTAACCCATTTATGCCAAGCGTCCTGAAAAAAGGACATTGCAAACAGCGTAGACTCAGATGAGACGCCGCATAATGCGGCGTCTCATCTGGGTCTGCGCTGTTTGCTTAAATGATTTTCTTTATGAAATATTCTAAAAATAGACATAAATATACTTGACACCCCTAATTTTGGAAATAAATTGATCCAATTTAGAAGGATAGGAGAGTCCACTGGGCATAAATGGGTTAAGAAGCCTTTAAAAGCTATACATACCTTATGACTATTGAGGCGTATCCAGTTTTGTGAGGCGTATCCAGTTTTGATATTATGGGCATAGTTCGAACAAACTGTGTATACGACCATTTAATTAATGTTGGTTAATACCGAATATCTTGGCCTTCAGCGCCATAGTCTTGGGAAAAGATGTTTAAGGGTTTCATTATACATTCTAGTATGCGACAAACAAGTTACCCCCCAGCGTGGGGGACATTTTTGATCATAGGGTAATGAACTAAACACACGTGTTAGAGGACCGCTAAACGATGTTGCATAACAAATATCAAACATTAGAGTTTTGTGGTTCAGGGAGAGAGATTTGTTCGAATGTTTACTGCATATATGTAAGAAAATAATTTACGTCATAGAAGGGTCAGATATAACACACTTTGTAGAGAAACACTACTTGAGGCTGCATGTCGCCTACAAAAACTTTGCGTCTCAAAGACACCTACCCCTGGTGGTCCAATACAGCAGCCCAGACATCCACAAACACTTTCTGTGGCAATGACCGAGTACCCCTGTCTTTCGTACAAATGCCGGGCACGGTTGTCAGTCGTAACGTAGAGGGTCATTGCCTGAATGATATGAACCGCGCTCTGACAAAACGGGATTAAATGCACGTGCGTTAAGTGTCGTCCCGGATACGGGACGACACTTTTCGCTTTAACTGGAGCTTCGTCTGTGCATAGGCTGATCTTGGACAAAATCCCGTTATAGAGCGATATGTATCATATGTAAGTGTATATCAATTATACTATGGCGTATAACACACAATTGGCAAATCATACATACTAGGTAATATTTTTGAGAACAGTTACACCTGCTGTCTTATGTTATGTGTAAGGTAAATGAGCATTGTTTGAAGAGCATGATATGTCGCCCTTAATACATAAAACATTATGATAGGAAATTTGACGCTTGACCTCTAAGTGTGACCTCCACCTTTGAGCTATGGAGACGATTTTTATATGTGACACGTCATCTTATGGTTTCGGACATTGTAGCAAATTTAAACAAACATTATATGGGTATATGGCAAAGGTATGGCTGAGACAGGACATTTTGCACAGATTCACAGACATAGAGACCTACAGTGCGACTGCTATATGACGCCTTCTTTGTAATGGGTATTAAAATGAACAATGTCTGACCATTAGACTATGAAGTATTCAATCCTTTAAAAAATAAAGAATAAGAGTCACGTATTTGAAGCGTAACAGGGTTAAACAGATCCATGAAAACGAAATCCACGTGAAAGTTATTATAATGAATGAATGATAAATAATCAATGTTTAAAGTTAAATAACACAAAGCAGTTTTTTTACTATGTTTGCGAGTGACAAAGTACTAATCTTCGTATAAAATAGTCCACAGGAGCGTAACTTGCAATGACATATCAGTAATATGTATGTGTATTTAAAATGTTTGTTAAGATAAATAAATGTCAAGATGAGTAGTAATTCCGTTATAATGGTTAAGTTCATTTATGCACAGTTTGTCCTTCCGTCTGCTACAATATCTCAATCCGAGCTGAAATTATTGAACATTAACTTTTTTTATATTTTAAATATTATATTTTAAAATCTCATGTAGACATAGAGATATGGAGTTGCTGCACTCAAATATTAACCAAAAATTTCAAGTTCTCATAAGGGCATTAATTCTGCTAAAGTGAAAGTCAGACTTATGGGCCTTGGTAATTGATTTCAATTGAATATATGTGATGGTAACAGAGATATATACTTGTTACATGAAACATTAACCTTAATTTTATCTTGAACGCAAACCTAAAGCAGACTTTTAGGATTACAACATGTGCATACTCCTGTTAAAATGCTGGTCGAAGTATTGGCGAGTGAGTGTTCATGAAGACCCTGACTTTATCTTAATTTCATCTTAATGTCATGTCAAAACATGAAGTAGAACAGGGCAATGGGGTAGCTGCGTGCAAACATTAACTTGAATGTTTAAATTACAAAAGGAATTTTTGCAGGTCAGAGTTATGGAACTTGGTCAGTGACCGCAAACAATGACCCCAACAGCATTTGTATATTTTTAATTGAATACCCGTAGTAGAAAAAGTGCCATAGAGATTTTGTTCATTTACCTTGTCACGTAATCGTTCATAGTTCATGGATGAGACATAGTTCCTAACAATGTTCATTACTCTTAAATTACCGGTGTGTAGCCTATCATTCGATATCTCGTCATGCGCGAATTGCCAAGATGACGAGATTTGTATTAACTACCATTTTCTCGTGTCACGCCTCCAAGTCTAAACGCTAACTGAACTATACCCCTCTAACATTTGCCCCATGAAACTCTGTTATATATCCCATTGGTCAGTGTTCTATGCGTGTTTATTTCTGATTGGCTGAATTACAACCTAGGACTGGAGATATCACTATTCAAGTATGCACACGCTAATCAGCATTGTGATACCAATAAATAATGCAAATACAGCCTAAGGCTTGTGTCAACAGCATCGTAACCCCTTTGTTGTTAAACATATACCAGATCCAAATATTTAATCTTTTGACCGTCATGCATACTCGCTACTGATATACTTGTCAATATTTCGTACATAAAGAAAACCCAAATATTTCACTTAATTTCCTATCATAATGTGACAACCTTAACCAGAGAATTACGTAGACGCCGACATTTGGGTAAGTTGTCTCGTTCAGATTTTACGGTGTATACTAATGACCTTCATGAGTGCAAGGTCAATGTTGTTGAGCTAAAATAAGCGGCTCAGATATATGTACTCAATATTGAACAATTTGAACACGTCTCGCACAACATAATTATTTAAAAAAATCATTAAAAAACTATGTTGAGTTGCTTAGAAACTCTTGAACCGAGACAATGAAATATATTTTAAATTAGATCATTAAACATACATTATTAACTTGATTTTTTAGAATAATTTGTTATAAACAAGAGATATTGAAATATTATGGGGATATGTCTGCAGCGACAAGAGATATTGACCAGATGGAAAGCTAATAAGAAGTAAGTTTTGAAATAATATAATTAATTACAGTAAGAAATGATGAATCCAATTTAAATGCGCAACAATCAACAAGGTATGTTCGTGCAATATTACTGAATACTTTTTATATCGGAAAAAAATCTACTAGCAAACAAACGAGGGTCGAAGGGATGCGATGAGATCACCGTATGTTAATATTATAATACTTGTAAAGTAGTGACATAACAGAAAATGTAGTATTAAAGTTCAAGTAGAAACTGGTTCGCCATGCATTTGATAACAATATTTGCAAATACAGCAGTATAAGAAAATATTTAACTAGACGGCGGCCTATTGGCATTTTTACAACGACACTTCCCACTTAAACTGGATTTTCGTAAAGAAGAGGAGTACTGCACAGGCTAATCTGGGACGACACTATACGCACATGTGTTAAGCCCATCCTCCCCTCACCTTACACTGTCGGCATCGGGCCTCCGCCTCTGCCTTCTCCATAAGAACTTTACCCACGCCCTTCCCCCGCGCCCTGTCGTCTACACAGATATGGTCCACATAGCACGTGTGGCGCTGTGCACTGCCGGTCGTAAACATGCCTAAACACGCGTACCTGAAAACATGAACTACTGTGGTTACATTCCGTATGGGTTTGTAAGAACAGTTCAATTTCTTACAGGAACGATGTAGTGCGTAAGCTTCCTACCAATTAACTATCTGCGCGAAGGTTGCTTCAATAAAATAGAACAAAAGTATGCGTACCTACACGCATGCCAGCATCCTAACTCTCACACGTGGTCTGAAACACTGAAAAGAGAAAACAAACAACGAGAGCAGTAAATAAACGAATACTAGTATTTGAAGAAGCAGTTCCCACGGCGAATGTGGCTTTCGTACCATAGCTATTACTATCATGCACTTGTTCGCAAGGGCCGAGTGCGTATCTCTCCTATAGCTATTGTGCCTCGTTCTTGGACAACTGTGCTTAATGACTGTTCGTAAAGTGTCATCACAAACAGCCTGTGCAGTCCTCATTCTTTCCGCCTTGACTGGATTTTCGTTACGATGTTACTTCCTTTTAAAGAAAAATTCCATACAACGAAACAGGCTCATCTGGGACGACACTTTACGCACATGCACAATGCCTAGTTTTTTTCAGAATCCGGCTCTTTTAACACCTACTCTCTATCTTCGTCCCCGTGAAACTTGAGTCCGAGTACACCCACTGGTGACCCGTCGAGCTCTGCAACAAACGTCCGGTCACGGAAGTCGTCTGCCTGCGCTACATGGAAGGCGGATAGGTTCCTTACGGCGATGGGAAGTCTAAAAAGTTAAAATATACACATACATAAATATATGTTGTTCCCAAATATTTCAGAAAATAATAAGAATGTATCTCTTTATATAATTTTGTTTAACACAAATGTATGCTACACGTAACATATGTAACAAAGTTTGCGTTTTGGAACAGATTAATCGCAAAAAAACATACAGATATTAAAAAAGTGTAAGATGGTTAAAGGGGCCTTTTCACAGATTTTGGCATTTTTTTAACTTATTCATTAAATGCTTTATATTGATAATTGTAAACATTGGATCGTAAAAGCTCCAGTAAAAAATCAAGAATAAAATTAAAAAAAAGGAAAAGAACATTGCTCGGAGCAGGTTTCGAACCAGTGACCCCTGGAGTCCTGCCAGAGTCCTGAAGTAAAAACGCTTTAGCCTACTGAGCTATTCCGCCGAGTCCACATTCTTGACGTATTTTATACCTTATATAAGCAATCTTCGTAGTTTCACAAAATTTAACGACAAAAACAGAACTCTCCAAATTATTCAATCGTTTCGCGTTGCAACGCTTTATAATTTTTAGGTTTTAAAATCGTCAAAAGATGCATATAATGGCTATAATAGACCATTGTAAATGTTCAGTATTACTGTTTCCTCACAAATATCATAACTAAAACGAAAATTTGCGAATCTGAAACAACTTTTTTCAATTTTGTCAATTTACCAAAGCGTGAAAAGATCCCTTTAAACGACAAATACCAAAAAAACATATCTGACACAAGCACGTGCATGTTTTTTATGCTATACACCAAACCATAATTCAAATAAATTTGTCATGTTCACCTACTTTGCCTCCGTTATGCTATGCACGAACTTTCCACGGAAAGCCTCCACCAGTAACTTGGCCGCGAATTCCGAATCTTCGGGTGTGTTTCTTAATTTTCGGACAGTCACCCCCATTCACGGACGGTGCCGGTTGCTCGATTACTGGAGTGGGCATTGCTGACTTATTGATGTCTTCTGTAAAATACAACACTGCATCGTTCAATGTTTTATACAAATTTTACAGTTATTGGCAGGATTTCACATTTACATTGATTGGTTTGTCTTTTTTAGTCCTGTTTTTGATTAAAGTGATATTATGGGCATTTTTCAATGTTGAATTGAGCTAAAAAAAATTAACAGGTCAAACGAGTTTGTTAAAATGTGGTTACTGACCAATTATCTGCAACTCATCTTGCTACCAGTTGTTTATTAATATATATATATATATATATATATATATATATTATTCGATATTTTACATGACTTACCCAGTCCTCTAAGCCGAAATGATCCGTAAAACAAAATTGTGTCTTTGTGTCGTATGAACGAATCTGCACTTAAACTAAATTTAGGTTCACATCGTACATGAATGATCAGTTGTCAAACGCAAGTACGGTTCATATTCAAATGCATTATTTCTCTTTCCGGGATATTGTTTTAGTTTGTTGATTCTACATTAACAAATATAAGTGTATATGAAGTGAAAACATAAAAAAATAAACAACGGTTGCGATAGACACTCATAAACTGTTAGATGCCCATAATATCACTCTAATATTGGTGAGATTTAGATAACATGCAGCATCGAGATTATCGTAATATATCGATTCCAATATATCCTGATGATATGGCAACATAATGGCAAAAACGCAGAAAAGTGTAAAGACTGTAACATGTATAATATTATATACAAAGTCGAACTATCTTTTTTTTAAGAAGACGTTTTGTCGGAAGATTTGTATTGATTTAGTATGTGTATACATTATACTAAACAACGGGTAACTAAAATTGCGTCACAACGGATAGTCGATCATTGAGTCATTGCCGTTGAGCGCCTGTGTGTTTCAGTTGATACCACCTTTACTATAAAGCTAATTACTTAACCATAGTTATTTTATAAGAAGCAATATAAATGTATTTATATATACAATATTGGTACAAAATATGACACTGTATATATGTGAATTAAAATAAAGTTGTTTTAACGTTTATTTTATTATTTCATAATTTTATTTTACTTACTTAATACGTGTTATGCATATGCTTACGTTATTGTAAACACAGTACTTTTGCCAACCATGCACGCGGAATGTAAACAATAACGATCAACTGGTCTATAGCAGGTCAGCTGGTGGCCAGTGTCTATCAGATAAAGTAAGCATTGGCTTGTTGTGTATAAGTTACCGGTAACTCGGAAACAGGGGAAATGCGTTTCACTTCAATGCAGTTCTATTAACGTTTGGCATGCAGAAAAACTTGATTCACAAGATATTTAAAAAGACTCAAAGAAAAGTTGTTTCAGTATGGTGCTGTAAATGCTAAAGTAAACCTTGACAATAATTAAATTAATAAGACCTTGTTCTTAATAAAACCTTACAGACATTATTGCAAAAACCATAAGTCTAATAATTAAATAATAATACAAAAGCAAACTTTAAGAATTTGTGATTTAAAGGTGAATTCAATTTTAGTTTTTATTAGTGTGTAATGCAATATCATTTATTTAGGCTCTCGTGAACACTGAACTCTATATTAAATGAAAATTTCCTTAATATAAATAAAATTCCCACCATTTTTCATAATAAAGAGCCGTTATATATTAACACAATAAGGAAATTTGCGGAATGTCTGCAGTCAAAAATAGATAAGATATTTTTAAAACTAAAATAAATAAAAACTTGTTCTGTTTGATTTTTTACTGTTAGACATTTAAACCACCCTTAAAAACATATAATTTCTTTAATTTCAAAGTCTTCTAAAGCTATACTGTAAATTAAAAAACAAAACACACACAATTATTTACAGCTATGCAAAACAAAATGGATGAAAGTATATGCTTCTTGAAAATGAGAAGAGCACAATCCCGTCGCCTTTTCCGCCCTAAACAAACAATTTATAAATACTGAGTATACAAGTATAAATCTTGTTGTCCGTGTGTACCATCGAATGTAAAAGAATATTAACATCATATTTACATATTTTTTCAAGTTCGCTTTTTATATGACATCGCTTTATGGTTGATCAAATGCATCACATGCACTTTGTCGATCTTTGATGACAAAAAAACTTACACTCGCACACATTGATCCCAGAATCGATAAATTGGCCGCCGCCATATTGGCTATCACATGACCGCTGTCATTACGGTACTGAAGAATCTGGTAGACTACAGCAAGATAGGAAACATTAATGAATTATATTTCACATCGTTAAAAATCAAAGTAACCTAAAAATAATACACGCAACATTTCCAACGTATGTGTCTCTACAACAATATTCAGTGACTACACATAATGTTTCAGGCCGAAATAGCTGTTTTTAAAGTACTTCTTTCAGTTCTGTCTTTGCTTAAAACACAATAATTTCTTTATTGAATGTTATTATTCGAATATAATGTTAAAGGTTATATCAGCATCCAAAGTCTGCAGTAAACTTTGCGACTTTTTAGCGTAAATAGTTCCAAAGATATTAATTAGCGAAACTTTGAAAAATTTATAGCCGAGGTACACAATTTTTATTCAAAATCACATATCTGCCTTTGTTTAAAACACTATATCTTTAAAAACACTTTTATAGTTCCGGATACTCATTAAGAAAATTTATGATTCAGGACTGAGGCAGACATGTTTATTGAATAGTACATTTTCTTAACATTTATTAATTTGTTAATAGTATTTCTTATTTAAGTATTATTTTTAAAGGTAAAGCAAACTATTTAGCTGAAATAAAGTTTGTGATTTTAACTAAAATTGGTCCTGAAATATGTATAAGCGAAACTCAGTAAGATTTCAGGTAGAGGAAACTTTTTTTATTAAAAAGTATCTGGTTTAGTCTAAAACTTAAGTCTAAATATCTTTAATTAAAAAAAAACGCTTTCGAACTAAAAAAATATCCAGCCGGAAGTGAATTTTGTGATATTAAATGAACTAGTACATGAGATCTTCATTAGCGAAAATGTGTAAGATGTCAGCACATGGCAAAGTTTTTTTTATTGAAAAGTGCATATCTGCTTTTGCCATTGACTGTATTTTTATTAGTTATTTAAATAACATTTTATTGGTAAAATCAAAGTATATAGCCTGAAAAACTGTTTTTGTGTTATTCTCAATATTTATGTAACTAATTTCTAGCTTTATTTTATTTTCGTAATAAAATATAAATTTACAATAAAAATGTTCAACATGACACATATGGAGCCTAAAGTAAACATAAATAGTTCCAATAATGTTCAATACATTCCATAAAAGTATTAATTTTTGTCTGAAATGTTCACTTTAAAGTTTAGATTTAAAATAAACACTTAAAACTAAAACAAAATAAGTGATGGTTTCTTTGTTAATTGCGGATTGTCAATTTAAGCAAGATAATGGTCTTGAAAAAAACACATCTGCGATCGAGGCACGAAAGCATTCCCTCAGTGGGAGACGATGTCCCAATGGTGGTTTAAAACTGTCTTCTTCTTCTTCTTGGCGTTCGCTCTACACGATCACACCAGTTTCTTCAATAAATGATGTGGTCCGTCTCAGGTCATCCACGTCTCCATAAAGTTTCTGATGGAGGGTTGTGTCCTGGGGCCACTTTGTAGCTCGCTCCTGGTCGTGACGTTTACATCTTTGGAGGATGTGTTCAGCTGTTTGGTCTTCTGTGCCACACGGACAGGTCGGTGACGGGGCCAGTCTGTATTTTTTATGCATGTGTGCATTGAGTCGGTTGTGCCCTGATCGGAGTCTGACCATTATCACTTGCTCTGCCCTGCTTAGGAGATGATATGCATCTGCCTCTTGTCTTGGCCGGGTAAGTGATTTAATGATGGTAACTTTCTCCTTGTAGCTTACTTGCACAGGTGGCTGATCTAACTGAGCACCTTGTTTTGCCAGTTGGTCAGCATCTTCATTTCCGGCCACTCCACAGTGTGCTGGGATCCACTGGAGGGTCACGTTTAGGTTGGTGCTGATTCTTTGTAAGGCATTTGCAAGCTGAGGAACCTTGTTGTTGGTCAGGGCTTCTAATACAGACATGGCATCTGTAAAGAAGACTATCGAGTTGACATCTTCGGTCGAGTCTTCAATCATTGACACTGCCTTCATGAGGGCTAAAGTCTCTGCTCTGTAGTTGCTACAGTGTGTTCCGGTTGCTGCATGATGTGTTTCTCGTTTTCCGGATGGGTACAGAATGACGATGCCAGCACCTCCATTTATGACTGCTCTAGTGGCAGAACCGTCTGTGTAGACATGAGTCCATGCCTCTCTTGGGTATTCGTCATCGATCATGGCAAGTGTGAGGCTCTTTCTGATATGCTCATCCTCTTGTCTACCTGGCTGTAGGTGAGGAACACTGGATCTTACTGCAACATTTGACAGGTCATTTTGTAATGGATCTATGATGTCTTCATGACCAAGCGGAGTGGTGGGGATGGTCAGATCCGTTGCATAGGCCTTGTCCAGCTTCTTAGCTTCGTGTACAAAGCTGCTACGCTTGATCCGATTTTTGGTGTACCCTTTAACTCTGGCTGACATGGGGTGATCCGTTAGACATTTATACTTCTCTGTCTGAAGCAGGATTTTGACATCTCTTCTTTCTTGAAGTGGTTGTATTCCTGTTATCTTTTCCATGAAGGCAATTGGTGTGGACTTGGTTGCTCCTGTCATGATGCGCAGAGCTTGGTTCTGGATTTTATCCAGAGCCTGGCGATTGGATTTGGCTGTGGAAGACCATGTGGGGGAACTATACTCTAGTTGGGGTCTCACTGTGCCTTGATAGACTGTCTTGAGTATGTGCTCATTTGCCCCCCATGTAGTTCCCGCAAGCTTTCGCATCATTGAAAGTTTTCTTCGGGCCTTTCCTTCTGCTTTCATGAGGTGTGGCTTCCACGTTTGCCTCTTGTCAAAGGTGACTCCCAGGTACGTGGTCTCGTCTGCTTCAGTCATAGGAGTGTCTCCCATTCTCACCGTCCCTGCTTTCTGTTTTGATGACAATGTGAATAGTGTGGTGGATGATTTCTCTTTGTTGATCATTACACACCAGTCTTCAGCCCATGCGGTAAGTTTGTCTATTGCTTCTTGCATTCTGTATGTGGCTGTGGTGGCATGCTCTTCTTTGCACCATAACACAAGATCATCAGCATAAAGTGCCGCCTTCACTCCCCTTGGCAATTCAGACACAATATCGTTGATGAAGAGTAAGAAGAGCGTCGGGGACAGGACTCCTCCTTGTGGGACGCCGTGCCGTAGAAGGAACTTTTTACTGCTTCTTTGGTTCAAGCTTACTCTTGCCCTTCTATTGAATAGATAGGACTTGATCCACTTCAGCATGTTTCCTCCAACTCCATTCCTCATCAGTTTGACTTGGAGTCCGTCAGTCCAGACTTTATCGAAGGCCCTTTGAAGGTCTATCCATGCTGTCAGGACAACCTTCTGTTCCTGGAAAGCATCTTCAATTTCTTGTGCCAGGTAGGTAGTCTGGTCCTCGGTGGAGCGGAATTGCCTGAATCCAGCTTGTTGTTTTGCAAGTAAGTCGTTCGTCTCCAGATACCATTTAAGGCGTGCATTTACAATTCTCTCCATCGTCTTCCCAACACAGCTAGTGAGGCTTATTGGACGGTAGCTTCCAGCCTGCTTCGGATCCTTGCCTTTCTTGTGGATAGGTATCATAATGGCCTCTTTCCAGACTTGGGGAAGTTGGCCTTGTGTCCAGCTGTGGTTGAAGATGTCTAGGAGTTTGTGCATTGCTGAACTGCCTAGATGGGTGATCATTTTATTGGTCACATTGTCTGGTCCTGGAGACTTCTTTAATTTCAGCTGCCTGACTGCTGTCTGTAGTTCGTGCAGGGTCAGGCTTTGGCTCATGCGGTCTGATGTCACATCATCTGTTTTCCTGTCCCTTTGTTCTCTTCTTACTTCTCTCTGTCTCTCTCTACTGACAGGAATGTCACTGACATCTTTGTAGTTGCTGGCAAAGACATTTGCCGCTTGTTTGCCTGTCAGCAGCTCTCCATTCTCTTCCAGAGTTACTGAGCCTCTCGCTTGGACTTCATCGTCATTCAGCTGTTTCGTTAACCTCCACAGCTTACGGCCATCTCGCTCCAGGTTGAGTGATGCTGTTTTGTTTCTCCAGCTCTTTCTCTGGGCTTCAAGTTTGTGCCGCAGGAATTTGGCCTTGGCTCGCTGTAGTGAGAGGTTGCTTTCTTGTGAGGGGTTGCTTTCTGCTTCCACCCTGGCTTCTGTCAACTTAGTCTGGAGGTCTTCCAACTCCCTACTCCAGTATGGCTTGTAGTCTTTTCTGGCCCCACGTGGTATCGCCTTCTGTGCTGCGTTTAGTATGCATGCATTGAAGTCTTTCACAACTTTGTTTATATCTCTACCATCCACTCTGATATCTCTGCAGAGGTCATCACTCAGACGTTTGTATAAGGTCCAGTCGGCCTTCTTGTAGTTCCATCTGGGGATGCTTGAGGATGAAGAGGTAGAATGGTTTATGATGAGGTGAACTGGACGATGGTCGCTTCCTCCTAGTTGTTCACAGACTTCTCTCTTGATATGCCCTTGGATATCTGCAGTGCAGAAAGCTAAGTCAGGGGTCGACGTTGTGTGCCATCTTCTAGAGTAGAAAGTTGCCAGATCTTCAGGCTGGTTGATAAGATTAAGCTTGTTTTCATCTTGCCAGTTCTCCACTTCCTCTCCGCGTCGGTCCATGTGGTCATATCCCCAGCTTTGTGAATGACTGTTGAAGTCGCCAACAACAATGAAGTTAGATTCTTCTGTTGGGATACTGTCTAGGGAAAGAGCTTTGTCATTTGGAGAGTAGAGATTCACAAGCTTCAGATTGAAATCGTTCTTCCTGAGACTCAGAACCTGGAATTCAGAGTCATCCATATGCGTTTTAGTCTGGACTACATTGATGTTGTTCCGGACTAATGTCAGGATGCCTCCTTTCTTTCTGCCTTCTCTGTCACATCGGAAACTCTGGTATCCTCTGACCTTGAAGGATTTCGCTGGCTGCAGATGAGTTTCCTGAATGCAGCAGACATTTATGTCCTGTTCATGAAGGATATGTTCTAGCTCTGTCTTTTTGTTAAAGACTCCTTCTGCGTTCCAATGCATCACCTTGAAAGGATGATGTTGGTCTTTTCTCCTCCTAGGCTTATTGTAGCCAGCTTTCTTTCCTCCTCTTCTCTTGGCTTGTTGTGGAATGAAGGAGGGACCCCCAGTAGCTGTGGGTGGACTCTGTCGAGGCTCAGAGCCCGGCACTGAATCTCCCTGGTGGGATCTCAGAGACTCAGCACCACATCGAGTAACACCGGTTGATTGTGTAGACATAGCGATGTACATGACGTCATGGTTTGTTAAGGGAGTGCCAATGGCCTAACGTCTCCGATTTCAACTCCCTAGGTTTTCTGTCGGGGTTACCTCACCCTTAGCCTTTGCCGATCCAACGACAAACCACAAGGCAGTGGTTTCCTACTTAACCCTGTAGGCGGGGAACCTTATATCCCTGGGAACACAGGGGCCATTTTACCCTTTGGCTGGGGGTCTGTTCATGGGCATCAGGGCATTTCCATACGCCGGTGGGCCTGGCATGCCGCATGTCTGGGGGCAGACCACCTCCGAGTCCCTGTAGTTCAGCCTGAGGCCGCGAGGTACTCAGTTGACGTGTGTCGCCACTAGGAGGCACTACATAGGACTTGTCTGTAGAGAGGCTATGTACTGGCAGTGAAGACTTACGCACTTCAGCTTCATTTTCGCACAGGGCTAGCCAGCGGTATAGGCTGAAAGCGAAGGTGACAAGCACGCAGGGCCCAACACTACACACAAGACGCATCAACAGACCATTTGACACACTGTTTAAAACTGTAAATTTGTATGTCTGTGACACCACATACCTCCAATGTGTAGATGCTGTTATTAAGATAAGATACCATGCGTCACCTTCAAATAACATGAACAAGTTACAATCAGGTCCTAATTCATGCTGAGTTTTATGACTTAAAAATACTGGTGAATCATGTTTTTATCAATCACCAAATAACGGATAAAAATATTATTTAAAATGACGAACTACAATGTGATGATCAAATCGATAGCAGAAACTATTTAAATCTTCAAATATATTTAATATAATCGCTTCTCTTCCTTCTTCTATATTGTTCAGTTACCTATATAGGTCCCGGTATTGTTATTCACTATTCAGTACCGTAATGTGAGTATTCTGGATCGGCAATTCGGGAGATATCAATTTCTGGAATTGTCTATCGAGACCGATCACCGTCCCATCAGCGGACGACGTATTTTTACGCTCATCGGGCTGGCACCCGGCCGATGGCCGCACGGACACCGGGTTATTTTTAAGTCTCACTTAAAATTTTACCCGACGTCGGACTCGGGAAGGAATCGAGTTGAAATAAAAAAAGATCGGACGATCAACGCCCGGTTATCGCCTGACATCGGATTGATTGTACGTGTATCGGCAAAACCCAAGGTAATAATTTCCAAAGGACATATACATCGGCCGGCGAACGTCTGATGGTCGAATGGCCTCCAAATGATGGCTGACGGACGCCGGACGGCACCCGTCATGATACACGTACAACGAATCCAATGTCGGGCGATCGACGGGCGATAGCAGGGCGTTGATCGTCCGATCCTCTTTCGATCTCAACTCGATTCCTTTTTGGGTCCGACGTCAGGTAAAATTTTATGTGAGTCCTAAAATTACTCCGGAGGCCGCCCGATGCTACAAAATGACCCGGTGACCATCCGATAATCGGCCGGGCGCCAGCCCGATGATCGGGGAAATACATCGTTCGCTGATTGGATGGTTATCGGTCTCTATTTGTGACCGAGGTATTAAACTGAATTGACGGCGAACGGCTCCGACGTGTCCAGTCTTGCCGATGCCTGAAGATCGGACACATCCGCCGGCGACCGGATTATTTGTGACCGAGACATTAGGTTGCATGGTTTAATTGCATACTACATGTACTATGCTTAAAATTTTGACTCTTCTACGGGGTGTAGTTGCAATACCCCAACAGCGAGCTTATGTATGTATAAACTCATACAATCTCAAAACATTTATGAAGAACGAAACATATAGTAATACACTGAAGTAGATTGAGGAACTTGCCTTATGAAGTCCTTTTATAACTCCTCTCACTTAATATAAAATGGTGCTCTTGTTTTTGTTACAATATCCGCTTGGCGGCCAATAATTTTCGAGTATTAAAATTTTATTGAACGAATCAATCAAACGGGGAAAAACTGGGACACTTCCCACGGTGTTAAAGGGACTGTCAACCACGAATGACGAAAAAAGAAAAGTTGTAAAATACCGTATTATTTTACAATTATTTGTTTATATTGATTAAAATATCACGACTGGTATATTAAATTACTTGCATAGGGGTGCACATAAACTGGACAAAAGCCGAGTGTGGGGGTGGTTTAAAAAAAAAGTATATATTTTTTAAAGCAAGGAAAGACTACCTAAAAAAATTGCATGTAGGTTAGTGAAATGATGCTGATTAAGAAAATAATAGATTAGATAACATTTGGATAGGTGCCCATTACGGGTGCGTTACCTTAATCGATACGCGGAACTACCGGCAGATCAACTGGATGCTCTGTGAAACCCATCTTTAAGCACATGGGTTAAATGCATGTCAGTAAAGTGTTGTTGCAGACAAGCCTGTGCATTTCTTTCATAAAAGGAATTCTGGTCTAAACGAAAATAGTCGTCACAGATTAGCCTGTGCGGATTGCTTATCCACTTGTGAAGAGTGACACGTACAAACGTGAAGAGTTGTACGTGAACAACTGAGACGTAGCGTTTTTTGTTGTAAATAACGAAGATTGTGCTGAACCGCTTGAACACCGTGATACCATGAGCTATTAAATACAGTTCAATTTTTAGCGCATTGTATTGATATTCTATTTATAGCGGTCGCCTTACATTTATGTCGTCACAACGTATTGTGGCTGAATAGGTTTGTATTCATTTCAGTCTTCAATTCGCAAATAATGTTGCACATTTTATGCGTTAAAGGTGAACTGTCATTTATATATTGAAAAATTTAATGTATTTTAAAACCGGTAAACCCCCTGTATTTATCGACCTATAAGTGCACATCACTTCGATTCAATAACGATGTTGCATGATGGCCTATGGCGGATTCTGAAAGGATTCAGCATTGACGAACGGCTGGTAAAATTCATCCAAGAACTCTACTGAAACACCAGCAGCGCAGCACTACTCAAAGGACAGAAGGGAGGGAATACAACTCAGGTACAGTCTAATCTCGACCGGGTACTATAAAGTATATTTACCGCACCTGGGGTACATATAAGTATACTTAAGAGTACCCGGTGTACATGTAAGATGTACCCGAGCCGACAATAACGAATCGATCTTTACTTTCCGTACCCGGGGTACATTTAAGTATACTTAAGAGTACCGATGTACATTTAAGTATTACTCGAGCCGACATTGACCAATCGAGCCTCATGCTAGATTGCCCCGGGGCCATCGGCCAGTCTGGTCAAGGGTATGCTAGCTGCTGCTGCTAATGATGTTGAAGTTGTAGTAAACAAGGTCCTATGACTGAAACTTACTCTCGGAACTATCATGTTAGATCTACTTAAGCAATTTATTTAAGCACTATCGTGCTTGATGCCAGTCCATGAACATTTTTACCATGAACATTTAAGTCATTTTTCACTATTATTTTGTTTAGCATGAAATCTGCTTTTACCTTAAATCTATAACTATCTTCGGTCTGCTGTGATTGTCAGTTTTTTTATGTGCTTATATGTACTTGCTGTGCTTGTCAGTTTTATATGTGCTTATATGTACTTGCTGTGCTTGTCAGTTTGTATATGCTTATGTGTACTTGTCAGTTTAGTTTATGTGCTTATGTGTACTTACTGTGCTTGTCAGTTTAATATTTGCTTATGTATACTTGCAACCTTTTATTTGTGAGGAAGCTGCTGACCAGTTCAATTCGAATCTGTTTCAATTTGATACCTCGTGTTTACCCACTTTCTCAGCTCATTTTGTGTTTGGTTTCTTTTTTGTCTTTAAACTCACAATTTTTTACGGCAGTTTTTTATTTTTTATTCTTTTTTTTTAGATCTACTTATAGATGAAGATCAGCGGCCTCCTGCACAATATTTCTTTAAATAGTATGAAAACTATTAAAATGTAATACTGTGATTTCATTAACTTATTAGCATGCATATCATATATATTAACTTAATTTTGCTATATTTTATTTCCATATTGTAGCTGTTTTATACTTGTTACATTTATACACATGTTAAATAGTCGGTTCAAAAGCTTTAATGGCTTATGTTGTCTATTTATGTCTTGCCGACTCAAAATAAATCTTATCTTATTTACGGTTACGGTTTTGTATACAATATTTAACCAAAATATTTTTAAGAAATGACACACAGGAATTTGTATACATTACAGTACTTGTAGATTAGATAGTTATTTAGTTATTCTATTCGCTATGTCGAATTTACGGTCCAAACAATTTTTGTTATCCTAACTTCGACACCCCTGCATTTTGCCGCCAAAAGGTCACAGCTAAGTAGAACTGTTTAAAAATATGATCTTCCATGTTTGTTTTTCTGTTCTAAATACAAATTAAAACGTATTCCCGCAAAAACACGAAAAGAGACTTACCGTTGGTTGCTGCGTGTCTTACAGCTTTTTTATTTTATTCTAAGCCTCGCCTGTTATATACCTGTTATTCTCTTTTTATATCACGGTCAACAGGAAGTTCATATTGATCAGTCATGTGTGGAGGCTACTAAGACTTAAGTACAATGTTTTGTTTTATTGTAAAACTGAATCAGATTTATCAAAACAAACAATTTGATACTAATATATATATTACATTTAATCCACAAACAACAACATAAACAGAAAAAAGGTATTTTACAAATATTAAGAATGAATAAGTACATGCTGATGACGTCATGTAACAAACGGACTACTTTTTTTGACACGCCTTCATATGCAAATTTCAAAGGTCAAAGGTTATGTCAAAAGTTCAGCACTTAATATAAACAGACCAAACAATGAAACTAACAATAAAAAAGCAGTAAAAATAGTAAAAAATAAAAAAGTAACACACTTCACAATAAAACCCCATGTAATATGCATTAAATAATGAAATTAGCCAATCAGTTTGGAATAAATCCATATGTGTTTAATGAACCATTTGATGAAATCACGAATGCAAATGTAAATTTAAATAAAAGTTATTTAGAATCCCTTACTGAAACAAAATCAAAAAGTGAAAACATATCAGACGCCATAGGAATAACAACCGAAGATGTACAAAAAATAATTGAAGCCGAAGATAACAAAAACACTATCCGGAAAACACTGGCAGATGTCAGTCGATTTCAAAAATATCTTGCCAAGAAAGGCGAAACGAAGGCAATCCACAATTTATCAGTCGACCATCTAGATGAATATCTTGCCACATATCTGCTCTCCATTCGCAAGAATGATGATGATGAATACGAGCTTGTCACATTGCGTAGCATCGTGGGAAGCATTGACGGAAACTTCAAAAAGCAAAGTACCCATACTCTATCTTCCGGAGCAGTGGTCCAGATTTTCCCTCACACGTGACTGTCTGAAAGCAAAGCAGAAAAATCTATAAAAAACACAAGGAAAATGTATTTTTAATCATTGTTTAATCACGGCAGAAACTTGGTGAAAAAATTTTGTCAAGCTGTTGAAAACTATGGCAATCGAGGCCGGTTTTGAAAAAATAAAAAACATAAGTTATCATTTTGCAAGAAAACACCTTGTTCAAAAACTAAGGGATTCCAATATCGCACCCATCGAAATCATGCAAATAACAGGACACAACATCGTACAGTCAATAACCAATTACAGTGAAATTTCCGAACAAACAACAAAAAAGTTGTTCAAACCTTTTGGCAACATGTTCTACTGCAACTCCATCTGTTTCATGCACTTCTGTCAACACTTCCGAAATGAACATTTCTCTCCCCACCCACCCGGCAGTTTCACAAGCACAGTTTCCTGGCCAAAATCCAATAAATGACATGTTTTTAGGAGCTGTATTTAACATAGCTGAAATAATTCGCGTTCAGAATAAATCTGAACGCTGAAACTCCGGTCTGTAAAAACCATAACAAAAAAAAATACAATACTATTATATCAATATGCTTAAAATTGCAAAATAACATTACCAACTCATAAAGTTTTAGTTAAGAAGTCCATTTTTACCTCAAATAGCGTCGAATTTAAGTTAAAAGGCATAATTTGTTTCAGTTAAACTTCTGCTTAAATCGCAATACAATCACTGACCTCTCGCCTTGTTATGAAATATTTAAATATCAACCAATCAGAAGAAGGCACTACGGTGTAATAGGCTGCGTTATCGATTGAAATCTACCTGCAGTATACACACTGCGGGGAATCACGTGTTTTTTTTTAATATGAAACACGGATAATGGCGGCGTCATTGTCTCGGTAAGAGTATTATTTTTATTTCTTGTACCTGAATGTTTGATTTTAATTTGCTAAGATGTAGCCTATCATATGCGGAATCGAATTCCGCGTGTAATGGTACCTTACATGTCATATATTACTGAGTACTTTTCTCGCTTACCCTTTGAATTCGTACACATGCGAATGAATGACAGTGATAGTTTTCACGGATTAAAATGAATTCTTCACAAATATGATTAAAATCAACATTACTAAACTCGTTCTTATTAAATATACACCAGGGTTTCTTTACATTACAAACAATACGCCTGAGTCTGAAAACTTTGCAGTTTCTGCATAAAAAATCACAAAACAAAAATGATATGTTTCACGGAATACAAATTAATGATATGTTTCACGTTAATTGTATGATATGTTTCACGTATTGTCTAAAGGCGAGAAATTAAACGTCGGATATTTTCAGAATAATGCAACATTTAAATATAATTCTATTTTTACTATTACCATATTTTTGTGATAACGGTAAATGTTACAAGGCATGCAATTTTTCGTACAAATGACATACTTGTATCTGGTAAAATCCGGTTTGGTATCATTTAAATACTTTAGATTAATACATGTATCACAAATACTAATTATTTTAATAGTTTGAAGCGCTAGTAAAAATATTTTTTTATGAATGAACATCGTGAAAACAATTAAAAGTCCACGGGCTTTTTAGTTTGCCAATATCAATAGTACTCTTACTGTACTTAAAATACAAAAACGTAACGTTTACATTTATTACTCCCCCCCCCCCCATTTATGCAATTTATAAGTACACCATTGTCCATTTCAGAAAATGACACGAAAAAAACCCGGCTTACCTTACAGAGGCCAAAGAACGCCTACAAAAAGAAGATCGTTGTGACCAAGCATAAAACAATAAACACCCAGCTGCTAACAAGATCAAATGTTGAAAACAGGATAACTTGCGGAAAACGAAGTTTAACCAAAACTCCAATTAAATCACCACCAATCCGCACAGACTAATCAGGGACGACAATTTCCGCTTTTATGACATTTTCGTTTAAATAAAGTGTCTTCTTAGCAAAAATCCAGTTCATGCGGAAAGTGTCTCCCTGATGCGGACTGCACCGGCTAATCTGGGAGTAAACTTTACGCACATGCATTAAGCCAAGTTGTCTCAGAACACGACTCAAATGTGGTACCATATAAGAAGGGTTGATAAAATCTTATTATTTTCATAGGCTTAAGCAAAATGATCCGGTTATCATTCACTAGAATTTTCGCTCGTTTATTTAATGGCTTAAAATAACTTACTTTCATAGCATATATATAACTTTACTAAAACTTCGCTTCATTGTTATTTTAGCGAATACAAATATGTTTAAAACTCGTTAAAGTGAAACTGTACATCTTATTTTTGTCCACTGAATTATTAATTTAAAGGACAATTTTTATGTTTTGTTTTCTTCAGAAACCACGTGTGTGACTGTGAACGAAAAACATATCAAAAAGGAAGAAAGAAGATGGGCACAGTGTCTTCCTCACGGACATCTTTACAGTTCGGGTCTCTCGGTGTACGTTGGGAAAAAGCGCGAAGAAATGAGTAAAAAATTCTGCCATCTGATAAGATGGGCATACAATTACGTAAATAATTGACAGTATGGACGAAGAAATAATTTCGATGTGACAATTTTCATAAACGGCAGTTTGCTTTGTAAATTAAAACTATTCAAAATAAGGGTACAATTGTATTCACACTTCCTTCCTTCGTCTTTTATAAGCGTTGTTTAAGTTAATTAAGTTAATATCACATACCATAGAGTTTGAGACATAGCTACGGTGGCATAAAGGGGATATAGGAAATGTTTTAATTAACGGTCTCTATCACGTGCACACGTGATAGCTGTGACGTGCGCAAGCGATAGCTATGACGTTCACACGCGATAACTATGACGTGCGAACGCGATAGCTATGACGTGCACAAGCGATAACTATGACGTGCGCACGCGATAGCTATAACGTGCGCACGCGATAGTTATGACGTGCGCACGCGATAGATTTGACGTGCGCATGCGATAGTTATAACGTGCGAACGTACGTCATAGCTGACCAATCAGAAAAGGTATCAGATAAGTGATTATTCAGATATAATTCGCTGTAAAAACACACCATGTGCTCAGTGCGCTAGTTACAAAATGGCTGACATTTCGAAAAGTTTCATTAGTCAACAATTGCTTTCGCACGCGCAACCTATTCTGATCTGATACCTTTTCTGATTGGTCAGCTATGGCGTGCGCACGTAATTGCTATCGCGAGCGCACGTCATAGTTTTCGCGTGCGCACGCGATGGACACAGTGAAATAAAACATTTCCTTTGTCCCCTTTTGCCACCGTACCTTACCGCCGATGCAGCATATTGTTTAATGTGTGCATTGTTCTGAACAAAAAAATTACCTGCGATATTTTATATCAAAGACAATTGGTTATGAATATTCATCCAAATTTTGAACAGATGTTAAATTTAATGCTTGTATGTTATTATATATTTTGTTGCATACAAACGGATTTTGTAACATTGTCCTGTACTCAGTATGCAAGATTAAATACTATACGATCAAAAGTGTGTGGGCTTAGTTTAGCTGTTCATAGAGAATACTTGGTCGGTGCCGAATAAAGCAGTTTATTTTGCGAGGCTTAGAAAATCTGAACCACGAGCCTTGGCGAGTGGTTCAGATTTTCGTGCCGAGCAAGATAAACTTTGCTTTATTCGGCACCGACCTAGTATTCGATTTATCCCATTAATTTTCTTAGTCGTAAATTATTTCTTTAAACATATAATAGGAAAATCGAACTAGACGGAAAATCCCAAAGATATTTTAAGCAAACATTGTTTCATTATTTTAATCGTGTCGAGCCTAATACATTACAAAAAGATCAGTAACCAACCTGTTTTTCGTTTATCATACCTCTACGTCCCCGATTTTTAAGAAATATTGAAAAAAAAGACACTAAACAACTGCATCTTTAAGGTTAAACAACATGCATTGTGTCGTATGACGTATTAATAATGACGTCACGAGTACGCGCACTTAATATTTGTGAATAATGGTTATTTGTTTTTTGAGTTGCATTATGTGTAAAAACTATATAACATCTTGGTATCAAATTGTTTGTTTTGTTGAATCTGATTCGATTTTACTAAAAATGATTACTTTATAGTTGATTCCGAGTAATATGAACATTCTTCGCCGCGCGTGACAGCTATATTTCAGCACTGCTGAAATAAAAGTAAATTTATTTCACAGTGGTTTATTTCGACAATGCACGTCTGATGATGGGATAAAAATTAAAACTGCCGTCGTACTTAAGATGTCTTATAAATTGCTGTTTCAAAGATTGTTCAATAACAAAACGCTAACTTGATTTATTTATTTCAAAACAATAATAGGACAAACATGGATTTGCGTTTATGTGTTCACAAATCAGCAATATCACAGATAATTCAATTAAATCACAGTGTTTATCATTAGAACAGGTAAATAAAAGTTACGTTGGAATATCACAACAGAATCACCATAATCACCTTCAAAAATATAATAAATAATAAACATAATATAATTCAAGCGTATCACTCTCCCTGAGGATAACCATGACGACATGGCTGTGTAAAAATTACTTGAAGTAAATCACTTATTATACATTGTGTTAAAATTTGTTGCACAATTAAAAACTTGCAAATAAAAATAAACAATATTAAACACAAAGAGCGTTTACACGTTTCAGCTTTTTCTTAAGTTGATGGCGTATTATTGCTTGCAACTGCATTAGTACTGTTATCTTGTTTGCACAATTTCTGACGCCTATACAAATTCGGTTTGTGAGTATATGTCTTCCCGCATTTGCATGCATGTTTCTTGGCCCAAAGATGCATAGTCATGTGATTATCATACTGGCCTCTCCTTCTCATTTCATGTCCGCATGTGTCACATTTAAAGGTTGCTTTTTGGTGTTGTGTCATGTGCGCTCTTAGGTCTGCCAATATTGCGAACGACCTCCCACATGTCTCGCAGGCAAACTCTTTAGTTTCCTTATGTGCTGCGCACCTACAGAAAAGAAAACACCAGTTTGCAAAAGAAAACATACAAGGACAAACAACAGATGTACACGTCGGACTTGTATGCTTCACATTTTTGTAGTTTAGTACAAAATATTGCGGTAAAAACCATTAAAAAACTGGTCAAGTATTTCATATTTTATAGAGTGACTTGACGTTTTATGACGCAAAAGATAGTAGATTTAACTTGATCCAATGCGAATGTTTTTTAACTTTTGTCATTCTAGAAGATACGCAATTTGTCACATCCGCCACTAAAAACGGTGCAACGAAGTTTGAGTATTGTTTTGAAACTCATGTCCCGCCATGAAATAGATCCACCTTAACATGTCAAACGTTTTTTGGATCATTAATTACACCAAAAAAAACAATCGAAAATTAACCTGGTGTTTTTGGTTTTCTTTTTCGAAAATACATCGTACCAATTGAGTATACATTCCATGCTTTGTCAATGGGTATGTACATTTCGTAAAAGCCATCATCAGCAATAGCAAGAATTGTAACGTAAACATTTTACCAATTTCGAAACAATTTTGGTTGCAATGTGTCGTAATAATCGGCAATAAACAGTAACAGTCATATGTGCTATAATACAAAAAATTGTCTCACTCACGTTTCTGAAAATGCCTAATTTTCACAAAACAATCTTACCTGTGCCTTGTTAAATTAGCTTTGCTGTAGAACATCCGTCCACAACATCTGTATGGCGCTACCCCCGTATGTTTTCTTTCATGATCGTTTAATCCTGAGGCGCTTCGAAAAGCTTTGCCGCATATTCTACACAAACCAAGTCTGGAAATAAATATTTACCTAGCTCTTTAACAATTGTTACGTGAAACATATCATAAATATTTTAATCCGTGTAAAATATCATTTTTTATTTACGCGTTTATTTTTTTACATATTGATTGGTAAGCCGTCAAGAATATCGTAAATATTCTAGATGATGTTTCTCGAATTTCTCTTGCAATTTTGTGGTATGACCTATGTTAATTTTATGAAATATATTACACAACGCCTTTATTCCGTGAAAACTATCATTTAAAAATATTCACTTTGAAATAAATTCAAAGGGTAAGCGAGAAAAGTACTCAGTAATATATGACATGTAAGGTACCATTACACGCGGAATTCGATTCCGCATATGATAGGCTACATCTTAGCAAATTAAAATCAAACATTTAGGTACAAGAAATAAAAAGAATACTCTTACCGAGACAATGACGCCGCCATTATCCGTGTTTCATATCAAAATAAAACCACGTGATTCCCCGCAGTGATACAGCGGGCACAGCGATTGGAATGGAAAATGTGAGTAGTGTGTTGATTTAAATTGGTCAGGCGTGCAAAATTGAAAGAGTCATTACATACTTCCTACGGAACATTATTGAGAAATGAATTATCTACACAGGTATGTAAATATTATTGCAATCCGTTGATATTAACTGTCTGATATCGGGGCTTGAATGTTGCGCACCAAACTCCTTGCGCATCAATATAGACAAAGAAGGAAAACTCTCGCTATTAAAAAGATTGAGTGGACTATTGACGCCAAGAGTCTGCCAAAGCAACAAGACGTGTTTGTGAAACACAATGTACCCCTATATGACGTTTGACCTTGAAGGATGACATTGACCTTGTGAAGGATGACCTTGACCTTGACCTTTCACCACTCAAAATGTGCAGCTCCATGAGATACACATGCATGCCAAATATCAAGTTGTTATCTTCAATATTGCAAAAGTATTCATAAAATAAGCGATTTGGGCCACATATATTTGACCTCTGACCTTGAAGGATGACCTTGAAATTTCACCACTCAAAATGTGCAGCTCCATGAGATGCACATGCATGCCACATATCAAGTTGCTATCTTCAATATTGCAAAAGTATTTATAAAATAAGCGATTTGGGCCACATATATTTAACCTCTGACCTTGAAGGATGACCTTGACCTTGACCTTTCACCACTCAAAATGTGCAGCTCCATGAGATACACATGCATGCCAAATATCAAGTTGCTATCTTCAATATTGCAAAAGTATTCATAAAATGAGCGATTTTGGCCACATATATTTGACCTCTGACTTTGAAGGATGACCTTGACCTTGACCTTTCACCACTCAAAATGTGCAGCTTCATGAGATACACATGCATGCCAAATATGAAGTTGCTATCTTTAATATAGCAAAAGTTATTGCAAAATGTTAAAGTTGGCGCAAACAGACCAACAGACCAACAGACAGGGCAACAGACAGGGCAAAAACAATATGTCCCCCACTACTATAGTAGTATACTATAAGTGTATATATCTAAAATCTATCCGTTGTTTGACAAATATGAACTAAGATCACAAAAATTTCCTTTATTTCATTCGAAATCATAGACATTGAACGATCATTTTCTCAAAGGCAACCATTTTGGCATTGTTGTTGTTGTTGAAAAACGGGGTGAGTGGTGTCAGTGGTATGATAAACAGCAAAACAGGTTACTGCCTGATCGTTTTGGAATATATTAGGCTCGGCACGAATAAAATAACGGCAAGCCTCGCTGTTATTTTATTCTAAGCCTCGCCTGATATATATTACAAAACGATCAGGCAGTAACCTGTTATTCTCTATGTATAAGGGCCGCAATCGCGTAAAAACACAAAACAATCCGTGATATTCAACTATGGCTTACGGAAAAATCAAACGTAAATTTTATGGGTGAAATATTTTTATGATGTCAGAAATATATGACGTTATCAAAAATAAACTTCAATTGACTAGAACGCACCGCACTAGGCTGAATAAGATAAGATGCCAAAGCATGTCGAAATAACGGACATGTCGACATTAAACACGTGACTTTGAGCTATTTCAAACATATATTTAAAAATCGTTCGATAAATTAACGTCAATGAGTGAGATACAGTTCTGTACTGCTAGAACCACCAACATCATCAACTGAGAACCGCCTATCAACAAGTTTTCCGGCCTTTTTTTATCACAGGACACTCTCCAGGCGGCGGGCCCGCAGTGTTGATCAGACACTACGTGTTGGTGGTAGGCTTCCAGCTCCTCTCCTCTCTCTTCACCCTTTCTGCTGCTAGGCTCAGTTTGCCCACTGCTCTCTTCCTGTCTGCTCCTTTGATGCCCAAGGCACTGAACATTCTCCACAGCGACTGCGCTGGGAATACTCTAGTGCCGATTTCCACAGGGTAGAGCCACACTCGCCATCCCTTCTCTCTGCACTGTTCTTGCAGGTATGTATACTTGGCCTTTTTCCGTTCGAAGGCCTATTTACAACGAGATTCCCAAGAGACTGTCAGTTCAACCATGATCAGACACTTATCTTTAGTAGACCACAACAGAATCTCAGGCCTTAACGTTGTCTGGATAATGTTCGGGAACACTAGCTTTTGCTTCAGGTCAACAGACATTTGCCACTGATCAGATTCATCTAATACAGAACTGGTAGGCTGCAGTTTTTAGGCGCCTTTTGCCCTTCCTTCACGAACTGAATCATTTGGGGCTTCTGTCTGGGCCTCTTCTTGGTCCTCTCGCGTTCTAACTTGTCAGCGAGTTCCTGAAGAACACTGTGTGGCTCCACCTGTAGCGTCCTTGGGTGAGGGCTGTGGTACACGATGACAGAATATGTTCCATGGTTCCTGTGTTGTCACACAATTGGCACTTGGGGTGGTCCTGTAGTCCCCATCTATGCAGGTTTGAGGGTGACGGTAGCAGGTCATAGACTGATCTGAGCAGGAACGCTATCCTCAGAGGTTCGTAGCTCCAAATATCAGCCCAGCTCAGTTTTCTTTCTGTCGTTGTCCACTTCGTCCACGCACCTTGGGCACTCATAGCCACAGCTTTCGCTCTTCTGTCTTCTGTGTCCTTCTGCTGCTTTGACTTCATCTTGCACCATTCCCCTCCTTTCCATGTTTCCGGCAGAGCTCCATAATGTTATCTTGGAGCTGCATTGCCCGTGTCTGCCTACAGCTGTGATACCGACAATGTCTTTTTGCTTGAGTCTTTTCTCGGCCTGTTCGACTGCTTGGCTTGCTGACCACTTTCTCCCTGTCCTAGTTTAAATCCCAGCATTTCGGATTCAACTGTCATGCGATTGCTTGAGCGCCACTACCAGTCGTGTCTTCGCAACTTTGAACTCCTCCACTAGTGATGATAGCGGGAGTTGTAGCTGGTTGGATCGCCCATACAATCCGATGCTGGTAAAGCTTGGTGGTACTCCCAGCCATCGGCGCAGGTGTCTGCTGATCGTTCTCTCCAAGCATTTGACAGAAGATGTAGGTATTTCATATAGCATAAGGGGCCACATCAGTCTGGGGAGAAGTGCATTCTGGAAGAGATATGCCTTGAACTTTCCTGGTAAAGCGGATTTGTCGATTTGTTTCAGCCCTTCCTGGAGCTGTGATCTGATGCGCTCTACAGTATGTTTGCTTTGTCACAAAGGCTCGAATCAAACCACTTGCCCAGGCACTTTATGGGACTGTCCATAATTGATGGTATGTCTTCGCCTTGGACTAGTAGGGTGAACCGTTTTGTGACTGATCCGCGCTTGATTACCAGACTTCTGGATTTCTTGGGTTTGAAATTCATTCTAGCCCAGGTGGCTGCCTCCTACAATGCCTTCAGTACCCATCTTGCTTGTATGTGTGTCTGTGTTGTCACTGTCAGATCGTCCATGAAGCCTTTGTTTGTTGGCAGGTGTAACCCTGTAGATGTCTTTGGCCCGCGGGTTTCTTTGTTTGCAGGGTTGATTATGAGGTTCATGCCCATCACAAACAGGACAACTGAGATGGTACACCCGGTCACTATTCCCTTCTCCAGTCTCTGCCAAGCTGTCATCTTTTCGCCAACCATGAAGCGCAGTTTCATTCCACTGAAGTACGCATTGATCATTCCTTGGATGTGTTCAGAGATATGGTAGTACTGGAGGGCTGATTCGAAGAGCTTATGTGGAATAGATCCGTAGGCGTTTGCAAGGTCTAGCCATACTACAGTCAGGTCTGATTTGTTCATCTTTGCTTCTCTAATGAGCTGGCTGATTGCACTGGTATGCTCCACACACCCTGAGAAGCCTGGCACTCCACCCTTCTGAACTGTCGTATCAATGTACCCATTTGTGGTAAGGTAGGTTGTCAGTCTTCTGGCTAAGATGGCGAAGAATATCTTGCCTTCCACATTGAGCAAAGATATAGTTCTGAACTGGCTGATGTGTTTGGAGTTCTCCTCCTTTGGAGTAAATATACCTTCGGCATGTAGCCCCTCATCAGGTATTATCAGCTCTCCTCTTATCTGTTTCATGCGACTCTGTCTCCTGTTGGGTGTCTGCTGGGGCTTTGGTCGACGTGTTTTCTTGGTGCCAAATCGCTCCTTAGCAACCGTGTAGACTAGAGTTGTCATGCACTTTAACTTCTTATCTACTGGTCCTTGCATGGTGGATGTCATTATGGCATCTAGCTCCTTGTCGAAGTCGTTCCAGGCTCTTTTGTCTGTGGTCTTCGGTCAGTCAATTAGTTGTCGTTGTTCCACTGGGGCCTGATTGGCTTTTGGCTGCGGCAGGTCGTGTATTTGCTCAGTGAGTTCTTCTTCTCTTAGTAATTCCAGAAGCGGGTCCTTTTCATCCTTCATCTCGCCAGGTAGTGTCGAAGTAGCACTCCTTGTCTGGGCAGTGAGCTGTTCAGCAGCGGATAGGTCCCCAGTACTATGGGTTGTGACCTGACTAGGATCCTCCTGCGTCTCATCAGGGATCGGGCCTCTGAGGTTTTTGCAGACCTTGCCACACCTGCATCTAACAACTGTCGGTGTTCCAGTCAATGTCGCTTGGACTAGCTGTGTCGTCACCGTAAAATCCGTCCTATTGAGCCTTTCTTCCACCCTCCCTCTCGGAAGACTCTGAGAATATTCTTCATTGTTCGAGTCTGTAGCTGTTGTATGTGGGTTGTCCTCTCTCGAAGAATGCACTCAGGGGTGCTAGCCCGTTGTGCCCCGATCCAGGCTGTTCCTGGGGGTCACCTGTCTCTCCAAGTGTCACCAAACTATTCTTGGTTGTCATCTGGTCTTTCCCAAATGTCACCGGTTTCCCGGACAGTAAATGAGTGAGATACAGTTCTGTACTGCTAGAACCACCAACATCATCAGCTGAGAACCGCCTACCAACAAGTGTTTCGGCCCTTTAATCACAGGACACTCTTCAGGCAGCGGGCCCGCAGTGTTGATCAGACACTACGTGTTCACTATACATTTCTTAAAAAGCATACTTCTTTATGCATAAATTGCATAATTAATAATTATACTTCAATATTAATATTGTTTCTGTGTACAGTGTTCTCGATCTTAATTTGAGTATTAATTTTGATGGCAGGCGTATGTTTTTAATCTGAATAATGTATACATGTCGTGATTTATTACTTGTCCGATTATCTTTCATAAGACAAAATCCGGCCTGTATAATTTCAGTGTAAATATATCTAAAGGTTATTTAAAAGGAACATGTAAATGGGGCGAATAGTTTAATACTCACTTCCCTATTCTAGTAAAAATAATAAATTGGTCTACCTGAAATTGATCTATTTTGTTTATCCGTCTTTATAGTATGTCGGATGTTACCTTTTATAATCGAATTATGTTAAAGCAGATAAAAAGAAATACATTGTAAATTTAGTACACCGAACCGCGTACAAATTTCAAAAGTTAAAAACGGTGATAAAATATTTTTTAACTTGGCATTTTAAAAAAGATGAATATTGTTTTTATGATATTTATATGTTTTCGCTTCTATTTTTTCCATAAATATTGCCTCAGTTTTCTTTTTCATTTTGTAATGTTCAGTTAAGGGTAAGAATTTACATTCAGTTGAATCTTTGTGGTATTAAATTATCAGTTCGTGTTGCTATTTTTGCTAATTCTTATTTTGTGTACTTTGCATGCTGTTACCTTTCCTCGTGGGTCATGTCTTCCTTACAAAAGTTCATGGTATTTTCAAGAAAGATTTTCTATATCAGCTATCAGACAGATTCTCGAACCATTGATGGGTGAATATTTGATTAGGTTCCATTCTTAATAAAAAAATATACAAAAAAAACATTTAGTAAAGCAGTGTCGACAGACCGTTTATCAGTTACGTAAATGTCAGACGGACGTCAACCTAAGCTGGGCACGACCTAATGTGACCCAGATCGCGATTATGAAGGCTTATTTGACGCACGTCAAAAGCTGTGAAGAGAACACCGTTACGGACATAAATATTTGTTTGATAATATTATTATATTTCAACTTAATTTAAATGAATTTTTCGGCGTTGTTTCATTATATAAAGTGATCATGAGTGGCTATTACATCAATTCCAAATCGTCAGTGACTTTATTAAGTGACTTTAAGAACATTAAGTGCGTAACGGTGTAAATACACATTTTAATTACGTTTTACAACTTTAAGAATTTCTATAAAATGTTTGGATACATGTTGATATACTAAATTCTTCTTTCATCGGACACCTTTTTGAAGACTTTATGATGTTAAAACACGTTTGCAGTTTTTGTTGAATCTGTATGTATATAAAAGTCTCCTTTTTATGCGGCGTAACGGTGTTTTCACATTTGTAACGGTGTGGACAGATTATCACATACTTTCATATTCTTGTTTATTCGCATCGTGTTTTTTACTAGAAATTATGTCATATAAGTTCCATGTAAAATTTGTGATGTTGTTTGTAAAACACTCGGCGATATGAATACGAACTTTATTCGCATCATATTGTTTGTATAAATTTGTCCACACCGTTACGATGTTGTCAACACCGTTTCTCATTCATCGTAACGGTGTGAAACGTAACGGTGATGACATTCGGGAATTCTGACAGAACTGATTCCAATTGTAATAATTCTCCATTTTTGTCTGATAAATTCCATGTAAAATTTGCGATGTTGTTTGAAAAACAATCGGCGATATAAAAACGAAGTTTATTCACACCATAATGTGTGTATATATTTGTGCACACCGTTACGATGTTGTCATCACCGTTACTCATTCAGAGTAACGGTGTGGACCGTAACGGTGATGACATTCAGGCATTTGATCATCCACAAACAGCATGCTACTTGTCTCAAAAACACATTACGCACACATTATTTTGTGGCATCTAAGAATACATAATATTTGAAAATCCTAAAAGAATAGGAAGTGGAAATAGCAAAGAAAATGGAAGAACGGTGTTGACACTGAATAAAAGTACGTTCAATATTTTACTTACTTTTTAATGATTTTTACATTTTCGCGCTCTGTTCATTGCTTCATTATGACGTAAAAGGTTGAAAGAATGTTTACTTTTCGGAAAAAGTTGTATCCCCGTATCATTCCCGTGCGGTAGATGAAATTTTCTTCGTAACGGTGTCGACTTGAAAAATTAGGGACAGAGCCATAACTGACCATTTATAAATATTCTGCATATAAAGCTACTAAATGTAATTATTATTCAGTTTAGTTTAAATATATTTAGCTCCAAATGGTTGGGTTTTTTTATTTTCGTTTTACATTCTTTTATAAAACAATCAAGAAAATTACCCTTTAAGAATTCGGACAACACACCGTTACTAAAATACATGGGGGTTAGTTGCTTCGACAAAGCATAAAACTGCTTTAAGCGTGTGATCTGCTAAGAACTCTTATCTAATATTGTTAACATATTATTTAACATTGTAATTATGAAACTTATCTCAGTTAATGTCTAACATTTAGATAATTGTTGAATATGGACAGTAAATGGAACCTAATCAAATATTCACCCTGATACTATTTTCTTGACAGGTGGCGTGTAACCATAAACGCTTTATTAGTAGCAAGCGTGTACGGAATGGTGTTTGGATGAAAACATGTCCTTCACAACATTGCGTTTGTATCGACATTTAAATCTACTGCAGTTTGCAACATCTGAATCTACATATAACCGTAGGGTAAATACAGTAATATATATATTTTTGATATTGTGTTGGGTGTTATCAAACTGCTCTTTACTACAAATTGACTGTTTCAGATATAGCACATATTTCGGTTGGTCATCGTTTCGGATACGTTTGTCTAATGCGAAACTTTGCAGAAATCGTAAAGTTGTAAGGCAAGTAAGCATATGTAATTGAATTAAGGGAGTGAATGTTAAATGATAGTAGAAACATAATTATCAAGTTGCAGATTTTTCAATTATATTGCAGGCTTGGCGAAATTGGAAAAAATATGCCGGTCATCCGGACAGGCATTTCAGAAAATGTGCCGGTCCGGAGAAAATTAAGCCGGACCGAAAAAAAACACGACATATTGATGATCATCCAACGAAATACGTAACAGGGCATCTTATTGGTCAAACTATAGACAATCCCAGAAATCGATACCTCCCCGGATTACCCGCCCCTGAATACTCTCGCGCGCCTCCAAAACGGTACTGAAGAAATAAACATAGGCATATATATATATATGTGTGTATAGGTCCCTACGCAAAACAAGGCAGCGAAACGGCTTTATCATATATATTTGAGGATTTAAAGAGTTTCTGTTATCGATCTGACAACCGCATAATAGTTCGTGTAATTAAAAAAAAAAAAAAATTACATAATTAGTAGAAATAAGGTTCATCTGCATTCGTTTAAGAGTAATAAAACACAGCATGGACATGGACCTATTTGTGTATGTCCCTGGCATGAATACGGTCTTGATTGTTATTTAACATGTTATTTAAAGGTGACGCGTGATATCTTAATTTCGGTATCTACACATGTGCAGACATGTGGTGTCACGGGCAAACCCATAAACGCTTTTAATCCACACTTGAAACATCGCCTCCCATTTAGCGAATTCGTTCGCGCCTTTATCGCTGATGTTTTTTTCAAGAGATGAATGTTGCTGTCATTAATAATCCGTAATTAAAGAAAAATAAATCACTTATTTTGTTCATGTTTTTATTTTTTACGCGTAAATTTAGACCGTTTTACGAAAATTTAATAAAGACATACGTTAAGAAATCTAGAGAACACAATTGGAACTATTTAAGTTTATTTAAGGCTCATTTTTTATCATGTTGAACATTTCAATCGTGAATTAAGATATCATTAAAACATTTAATAATATTTCAGGCAACATGTAAACCGTAATTTAAATAATAATATAAGAAAGTTGTAGACAAAAGCTGATATGTCCTTTTCAATAAAAAAGTATGACATATCCTGACATCTTACACAGTTTTGCAAGCGAATAACTCCGATACTTGTTCATTTAAATCACAAAATTAATTTCCAGCTAGATATTTTTGTATTAGCTTGAGAGCGATTTTTAAATAAAAGATTGCTAAAAACCACTTTAGTTTTAGACTAAACTAGATACATAATTTTAATTTAATTTTTTTTCTCTACCTGAAATCTTACAGAGTTTCGATAATAAAGATTTACGGAACAATTTTAGAATCACAAACTTCATTTCGGCTATAGATTTGTATATTACCTTTAAAATGACACTTACAAGGGAAATATTAATAGCGAAATGGTAACTGTTTAGACAAACAAAGATATGTATTATTCAATAAAAGAAGTCGTCCTCAGTCTTTAATCTTACAACGTTTCTTAATGAATATCTCCGGAAAATATAGAAAGTACGACATTTAATAAGAAATAATATAGGCTGAAACAAAGGCAGATATCAATATAATTGTCTACATCGACCTTAAATCTATCTAATTAATATTATCAAAGATCTATAAAAAAAAAATTGGTCTGAATGGATGATTCCAATCTTTATATATTGGCAGATCTTTGTTAATATCTCCGGCACTATTAATGCTAAAATCACAACGTTTACTTCAGACTTTAGATATTTCTATACCTTTACATTTATGCTTGAATAATTTTATTCCATAAAGAAATAATTAAATTTTATACAAATGCATTACTGAAAGGTATGCTTAAAAATGCCAACTCGGCCTTAAACATTGCGTGTTGTCACTGAAAATTGTTGCAGAGACACATATTTTATGAATCTATCATGTATATTTTTTATTTAAATTATATTGATTTACGATGTGATACATATCGACACTTCGTTTCATGTTTCACTTTTTTCAATCCTACTGTGCGAAGTCATAAAGTACTGTTTATTGGAATAAAGCGGGTGTACACAATGATAACGTTGTAATCTGTCAAATTCTTCAGTACCGTTTTCAATCGCGGGTTACGTAATAGCCAATATGGCGGCGCCCATATTATCGATTCTGGGATTGTCTATACTTAACTGACCAATTATATCCATTTAGGCATTAAAACAACGTAAACTAATTATGTAACAAGAAGTAACGAAAATAAAATTGCGGTTAACGGACACTAACTTGTACAATGTAAAATGATAACATTTTTGGCGACCAATGACGAGTGCATGTTATAAAGATATCACTAGAACATTGTTTATATTTAATAAACAACCTTTTAAAAGCCATGCTTCATAAAGAAATGCATATTTTACTGTCCTTTTCTACTCCAAAAATATGTCAAAGCTATCAAGATCTTTTTTGTTAGAACGCAGGTGCCGATTTTGCGACTGAGTTTGAAGTAGGTGTTGCGTAACCAGTCAGATTTGCTAATTGTACGTAACAAACTTATTGCAAACATCAAAACAATTAGCGATTTCATTTTCATGATGTAGAATTTAGAAAGGGGTTTGCTCTTCGAATTTTCAACTTTGAAAAAAATATGATTTGTTTGCATTCATTTCACATTTTGCCGGTCGCCAGGACCGACATTCTTGTTAAACCTGTCGGACCAAATGGAAATCTGCCGGTCAGGACCGGCGGATCGGCAATTTCGCCAAGCCTGATATTGACAAACATATAAATCCTCGTAAAATGCGTGACTGATACATCCTGAGATTATGTGATCAGTTCTAAACATTGTCATGTAGCTTGAATGCATTTTGGTCACAAAGTAATTTTAACTGCTGTATTGCTCCCATATTTTATTTAAGAAGGACAATTGTCACAAACTTGCACTTTAACATTGTACTGTAAAACCACATCAGGCTTTTCGCAGTATTTTTGTGCCGCTGTGCCCTTACTTCCAAATCAATTAAAAATACTGAAAGATTATTTTGATTTTGTCATATGTTTACAACCTATCAAAACTGACAATAATGTTGACATAAATTAATGAGTTTGAAACAAATAAATATCTCCAATTAACAATTATGTAATGTTTAATCACGAGAATAGGGTTTATACTACTTCATGGGTACAATAATGTTTAAAGAACAATTGTTTGTCTGCTTAAATCTTAATATATGTAACTTGTATTCAAATATAAAAATGGAGTGTTTTTTTTCAAATCAACTTACAAGTGTATTACATTGCCTGTTGTGATATGTTGCATGTTATTATAATATGTAGCCTTAATCAATAAATGGAGGATAAATAAAAGATAATGAGGGAAAATAGAAAAAATGTGTTTTAATAGCTCCAGAGTAGTATTGATTTTGATTTAAATGTTTTTGTTATTAAATAGACAATCATAAGGGGGCAAGCCCATTCCATGCCAACCCCCTTCATCATTATGTGCTGCATGTTGCATTGCATGAACAAATTCCTGGGGAAAAGCCTGCGTAGACACGTGAAAAAGCAGCAAAACAAGCTACCCTGTTATCCAGATGAATTATTATGTGAAGACTTATGTTGGTCTTATTGTAGAATTTATCAAATATAGCATGACAAAAATATTATAAAAAATTCGTACCCTTCAGGTCTTATTCATTTCAGGCATTATTTCACCAGTCACACTGTTGCCAGCAGAACAAGAATGTTCCAGCTCAAGGGAGAGATGGTCTGGTTGGATCAGAGACTTCCACTGTCCCTAAGGCCTTCTCAAGAACGCAGATGATAACTCGCTCCATGGAGCGTTTTATTAAGCATTTACAAGGGGAAGGTATAGTTTCAAATATGTGTAACTTTTTTTGTTTCATCTATCATCATTGTTATTTAAAATCTGATACATATGAATTGTTAGAATATAGACAATTTATAAATGCGAAAGGTTGTACTTAATTCAGTTTCAGTTCTTGAAATATATCAGGTCTATCCAGATAAGCCTTAAACAAAGCCTCGTGGTATTTGACTTCATATTTGTTATTGTACTTTACAGCCATGATCCTTTTTAAGGTTGGAAAAGTGAAACTGTTCGGTGGCCCGTTTAAAGGATACCTTATCAGATTGGGAATGTTGGAAAAAAATATTGGATATTTACAATATCCAACTATCATTCCTGATAACTCTAAAAGCTAAAAGCATTTTTGTTGTGCCTTTTCCTAGTATTTGATATATAAGTCACCATTCAATTGAAATTTTAGTCTCTGTAGGATCCGTATTATCAGTTACTTGATAACAGTGGTGTTTTGGTGTATTCACAGAATTAAAACGTCAAAGAGACATCGCTGAATATGAGCTGGGCAAGAGGCATTTGGCAAATATGATGGGCTTAGATGAGGGGCAAGAAATGACTCAGGAGGATGTGAAAGTAAGTGTCTGGTTAATATCAGGCTGTCAACTTTATAACAGATTGAAATACCATTTTGTAATACTAATAATGTTTCTTATATAATTTAATCGTGTGTGATTGAAATCATATTCTCATTCTTCTGATTAAAATTTAATGTAAATAAAGCATCATGATTCTTGTTATGATGATAATGCCAATAAATGGTGAGGAATATGATTTCAATGAAAGTAATGGTGAGGAATATGATTATAATGAAAGTAATGGTGAGGAATATGATGATAATGCAAATAAATGGTGAGGAAAATGATGTTAATGAAAGTAATGGTGAGGAATATGATTTCAATGAAAGTAATGGTGAGGAATATGATTATAATGAAAGTAATGGTGAGGAATATGATGATAAATGGTGAAGAAAATGATGTTAATGAAAGTAATGGTGAGGAATATGATGATAATGACAGTTCGGGTGAGGACTATGATAATAATGATAGTAACAGTGAGGAATGTGATAATAATGATGGTAACAGTGAGGAATATAAAAATTATGACAGCAATGTTGAGGACTAAGATAAAAATGATGGTAACGGTAAGGAATATGATAATAATTATGGTAACGTTGAGGAATATGAAAATATGTGTAATGACCATTATGGTGAGGAATATGAAAATGATGATGGTAACGGTGAGAAACATGTAAATAAGGACAGCAACGGTAGGACTATGATAATAATGTTGGTTACAGTGAGGAATATGATAACAGGTTTTTTTTTCCACTTTTTGGGAAGATAGCCCATGGCTTTGTAATTGGGAATTTTATCGGCATTTTCATGAAATTGGGAAAATAAATTCATTAGCCTTTCCACACGATAAGTCCACTGATTGGGGAAATACTAAATTTGACATAACTCTTTATAATCATTCAAATTAAAAGAACAAAATCATATATTACTTTGTTAGATGTTATTGAAATAAAACTGAGATAAAATACGCATAAGACACTTCTTTAAAAAAAAAAATAATTTTTTTGGGGAAATTGGGAATTTTTTGCCACATTTTGGGAAAAAAGTATACTTTTTGGGATTGGGAACATAGCCGAATTTCGGCTATAAAATCGGGCTAAAAAAAACCCTGGATAATAATGGCAGTATTGGTGAGGAATATGATAAAAATGATGGTTATAGTGAGGAATATGATAATAATGATGGTAGCGATGAGGAATATGAAAATAATGACATTAAGGGTGAGGAATATGAAAATAATGAAGATTATGTTGAGGAATATGAAAATGATTATGGTAACAGTAATGGTAAAAATGATGGTAACAGTGAGGAATATGATAATAATGATGGTAACAGTGAGGAATATGATAATAATGATGGTAGCGATGAGGAATATGATAATAATGATGGTAACAGTGAGGAATATGATAACAATGATGGTAATAGTGAGGAATATGATAATAATGATGGTAGCGATGAGGAATATGAAAATAATGACATTATTGATGAGGAATATGATAATAATGATGGTAAGAATGAGGAATATGAAAATAATAATGGTAATGATGAGGAATATGATAATAATGATGGTAACAGTGAGGGCTATGATAATAATGATGGTAAAAGTGAATAAAATGATAATAATGATGGTAATAGTGAGGAATATGATAATAAGGATGGTAACGGTGAGGAATATGATATTAATGATGGTAGCTGTAATAGCTGTGAGGAATATGAAAATAATGACATTATTAATGAGGAATATGATAATGATGAGGATTATGATTAAAATGATGATTATGCTTAGGAGTATGATAATAATGATGGTAACGGTGAGGAATATGATAATTATGATGGTAACAGTGAGGAATATGATAAAGTTAATAAGGATGGTAACAGTGAGGAATATAATAATAAGGATGGTAACACTGAGAAATATGAAAATAATGATGGTAACAGTGAGGAATATAATAAAAAGGATGGTAACAGTGAGGAATATAAAAATAACAGACTAACAGTGAATAATATGATAATATTTACTATTATGGTGTGGAATATGATGGTAATGATGTGGAATATGAAATCATTGACAGTAATGATGAGGAATATGATTATTATGACAGTGTTGGGGATGAAGCTGTTCAGAAGAAATATGAAATAAATGATGATGACGATTACTTTTTTGAAGGTATGAAAATATTAAGATATTTTTAATCAACCGTTTTGTATAATTCAGATTCTGATTTCAGAAAAGTTTTAAGTCCTACAAATGTCATTCACATGCTGATCTCAAATATGTTTAAAATTCTAAAAATGTTGTTCCTATGGTGATTTCAGAAATGTATAGAGCTCTACAATTGTTGTTCCCATGCCAATTTCAGAAGTGTATAGAGTACCTGTTTCCCTCAGGGTTGTTCAACAAGCAGGCCCGCCCTATGATGGAGGTAGGACCTCAGTCAGGGGGAGTAATCACGTGACAAACAAGATGGCGATGTCCATGCCAAGGCAGGTATTTTTCGTCCTTTTATATCCTTTATTTCTTGTATTATTATTTTTTATTCCGCTAACTTTCCAGCCATATTAGGAAGAAAGTTACCTGCTTTTATTTCATAGTAATATTCACTCTATATCTCGACTTTACTCGGTGCAAAATTTCTTAGCGGGATGACCTAATTAGGACATCACTAAGAAAATTTGCGGGGAGTAAAGTCGAGATGAAAAGCGAATTTTAACACGAAATAAAATCTAATCACCCTTTTACTGATATGGCTTGAAAGTGAGTGTCATTTAAAAAATAAACAGAAGTAATAAAGGATATAAAACGGCAAAAAATAACTGTCTCGGTATGGAGGTCGCCATCTTGACTATCACGTGATTACCCCCACTGTCAGTGTGACAACAGAGCGTTTTCCAAATATTATATGTTGCACAACACAATTTATTCATAGAGAATTAATTATTGTATTACAACTTACAAGTGACTAGAAGAACCGCTGTGCAAAACTAGATTTTCTGACATGTAGAATTAGTGAAGTGGCAAATGTTTCGGCAAATAAGTTTAAGCATTTCATGACATATTACATAAATATATAAAAAATATTAAACTGAACAAAATAGTTAATGTGCATTCGTTTATTGCAAGAATATGTAACTGGTTATTTGAACTTATTAATAAACAAAGGTCAGATTATAAAATATGGATATATTTTTATGAAGTACATTATCAATATTTCCCTGTTTATATGAAATATTATTTTGAACTTAAAATTGCATGTTAAGAATGGATTACAGTACTTGAGCCGTGTTCTGTGAAAAGGGGGCTCAATGCATGTGAAAAGGGGGCTCAATGCATGTGGGGGGCTCAATGCATGTGGGGGGCTCAATGCATGTGGGGGGCTCAATGCATGTGAAAAGGGGGCTCAATGCATGTGAAAAGGGGGCTCAATGCATGTGAAAAGGGGGCTCAATGCATGTGAAAAGGGGGCTCAATGCATGTGGGGGGCTCAATGCATGTGAAAAGGGGGCTCAATGCATGTGGGGGGCTCAATGCATGTGGGGGGCTCAATGCATGTGCGCAAAGTATTCATATATTAAGCCCACTATTCCAGAAATAATGCTCACTGTATGATGTGTTGTTTGTCTTTTGCAGCACCCGTTGGTATTAAGACCTCGAGTACAGAGTGAGTAACTTGGTATTTTAGATTTTTTGGTGAAATGACATTTTTATCAGGCAGAACGATGCATATTTGGGCCGCGCTCTGTGAAAAGGGTGTTAAATGCATGTGCGTAAAGTTAAGTTCCAGATAAGCCTGTGCAGTCTGCACAGGCTAATAAGAGACAACACTTTACGCCTAAGCTGGATTTTGTCAAGAACAGTGTTCCTTTAAATGCAACAAAAATAAAGCGTAAAGTGTCGTCTCTTATTAGTCTGTGCGAACTACACAGGCTAATCTGGGACAACACTATACACACTTGCATTAAACCCCCTTTTTACAGAGCGAGGCCCATTCGTATTTGTGCCCCATATTTTTACTACACTTCTTTGAGAAAATAAGCTCAGTTTTCAACTCAATTTGCATACATTGCCCTAAGCACAGTACGATATGTAAAACATTTTTAGCTCATCTATATTTTGAAAAAAAATTATGAGCTATTGTCATCACCTTGGCGTCGGCGTTGGCGTCCGGTTAAGTTTTGCGTTTAGGTCCACTTTTCTCAGAAAGTATCAATGCTATTGCATTCAACTTGGTACACTTACTTACTATCATGAGGGGACTAGGCAGGCAAAGTTAGATAACTCTGGCGTGCATTTTGACAGAATTATGTGCCATTTTTATACTTAGAAAATTGAAAATTTTGGTTAAGTTGTGTTTAGGTCCATTTTATTCCTTAAGTATCAAAGCTATTGCTTTCATACTTGCAACACTTACTAACTATCATAAGGGGACTGTGCAGGCAAAGTTATGTAACTCTGACTGGCATTTTGACAGCATTATGTGCCCTTTTTATACTTAGAAAATTGAAAATTTGGTTAAGTTTTGTGTTTAGGTCCACTTTATTCCTACAGTATCAAAGCTATTGCTTTCATACTTGCAACACTTATTAACTATCATAAGGGGACTGTGCAGGCAAAGTTATGTAACTCTGACTGGCATTTGGACGGAGTTATGGGCCCTTTATACTTAGAAAATTGAAAATTTGGTTAAGTTTTGTGTTTTGGTCCACTTTACCCCTAAAGTATCATAGATATTGCTTTCATACTTGGAACACTCGCAAACTATCATAAGGGGACAGTAAAAGGACAAGTTGCATAACTCTGGTTGTCTTTTTTACGGAATTATGGCCCTTTTTTGACTTATTAACTTTGAATATATGGTAAAATTTTGTGTTTCGATCCACTTTACTTCCCCCCCCCCCCCCCCCCCCCCCCCCCGGAATTATTTTTTTTTGCATTTTTTTCCGCATTTTTGGAAGATAATGGAAGATAATGTAATAAATGTCCACACCTCCACACTATACACCCCTCTTCACTCCACCTCTCCCTCCTTTGTGATTTAAATCGAGAGTCCCTTCACCTTTAAAAAGAAAATAGATGAGTGGTCTGCGGTGCTCTTGTTTTTGTGATGCACCAGTTGCTATGTCATCCTAAAGTCAACTCTTTGTGACAACAGTTCTTTAATGTTTAAAGTTATGAAATTATTTAACAATGTTTATTAATTTATCAACTTTTGTTTTATTTGAAATTTGGATATGTAAACTTATTTTAGTGAAAAAACCCAACACATAATGCGAAAATTGGTCCTATGCCATATGTGCCCTGAGTAGCTCCAGCCCAGCCTGCACGTATACCTGTCTGCTTACAAGACCATGAAACCTTGTGTGATTTTATAGTGAACAGCCTGCCAAGTCTGGTCAGGAGCTTCCCTTAGTGAATTTTGCACGAGACCCACGCTTGTTCAATGAACACTTGTTTCACTTTACCAAGGGCTCAAATCTTATTATTGTCAACATTTGTTGCAGTTGCTGAGCATGACGAGGAAGGAAGGCCCAAACATTATCTGCATTACACAATGAAACCCACCTTCTATGAACTACTTCATGTAAGTGACATGTAAATTATACAATGAAACCCACATTCAATGAGCTACATACGTGACATGTACATTATACAAGGAAACCCACCTTCTTCAAGCTACTACATGTAAGTGACATGTACATGACACAATGAAATCTTCCTTCTATGAGCTACTACATTTAAGTGACATCTGCATTATACAATGAAACCCACTGTCTATGAGCTACTACATGTAAGTGACATCTACATTACACAATGAGACCCACTGTCTACGAGCTACTACATGTAAGTGACATCTGCATTATACAATGAGACCCACCGTCTATGAGCTACTACATGTAAGTGACATGTACATGACACAATGAAATCTTCCTTCTATGAGCTACTACATTTAAGTGACATCTACATTACACAATGAGACCCACTGTCTATGAGCTACTACATGTAAGTGACATCTGCATTATACAATGAGACCCACTGTCTATGAGCTACTACATGTAAGTGACATGTACATGACACAATGAAATCTTCCTTCTATGAGCTACTATATGTAAGTGACATGTACATGACACAATGAAATCTTCCTTCTATGAGCTACTACATGTAAGTGACATGTACATGACACAATGAAATCTTCCTTCTATGAGCTACTACATTTAAGTGACATCTGCATTATACAATGAGACCCACTGTCTATGAGCTTCTACATGTAAGTGACATCTACATTACACAATGAGACCCACTGTCTATGAGCTACTACATGTAAGTGACATCTACATTACACAATGAGACCCACTGTCTATGAGCTACTACATGTAAGTGACATCTACATTACAAATACACAATGAAGCCCACATTATATGAGCTACTACATGTAAGTGACATCTACATTACAAATACACAATGAAGCCCACATTATACGAGCTACTACATGTAAGTGACATGTACATAACATAATGAAACCCACATTCCATAAGCTACTTCATGTATGTGACATCTACATGGCACAATTAAACCCACCTTCTATGAGCTACTACAGGTAAGTGACATCTTCATTATACAATGAAACCCACATTCTATGAACTACTACAAGTAAGTGACATCTACATTATACAATGAAACCCACATTCTATGAGCTTCTACAGGTATGTGACAAGTAGATATTAAATGGTTATTAACAAACATGTTAAATAAAAAACAAAATACTTTCAATTAACATAATGAACTTCTATGAATCGACCATTTGAATAAATTTTGAAATTTATCGCAATCAATCTTGTATTGTTTTGTTATAGTTAGGCGGAACATTATATTTTGATAGATTTGTCTATTGATACAAATGTTTCTTTGTTCAAGGAACCCAATCAATTTTTTAGTTTTAATCCCAACAGAATGTATTTGATAGCATCTTAATTGGAGATTAAGCCTTGACAGATCCACATCATGAGGGAATCAGTAATTGCCATATTGACAAATAGGCACAAATCCTATTATACTAAATATGAAGAAAGTGATGTTTTGAGTTTTGCCCAGAATGTATGCCGGTACTTGTTAATATGTACCAGTATGTGTTAATACACTGGTACTTGGTGAATATATACCCATACTTGTGAATATATAACAGCAGGGATCATATTTTTTTCGGTTTTGTCGGTCCTAGACCGATTAGGGTCATGAAAGACCGATTGAAAGTCCCAAACAGTCCGTCCGATTCTGTTTGCTAAAATTCCCATGTCATGAAATCGATTTCACAGTGCACATGCTAACACACCCTAATTACATTCTTATCTCGATTAGGTGTGATAAACCATTCGCTGCAGTCTCTAAACCGGTCAGGACCAGTTTATTGCACATCAGCCAACTAGTATGACCCAAGCAGCGAAGATTCGCACGGTTGTGTACTAGTCATGCATGAATAACCCCGTGTCAATATCAATCGATAAATTCACTGGCTTATATCTAGCACACTAATCGTCCATAATATGTACTCGTTCACGATAAAATCGTTAAAAGTTACTTCGGAGATGAAAACATCAATGTTATCCTCGTAGAAATTGTGCATTTCATGCATGATACAGTTAACTTTCATATAAACAAAGAAGAAAATCGGATATTCTGCAATAATTGTGGGCAGACCTTATACACTGAAAGCACGCGCTGTAACTAAACAAAACATGCCTATACATTTTCCACCAGCGTAATGATCTCGCAATAAATGAATGAAAGTTGCGGATCTGATCGACAGAACAGCCGAAAGTTATTTTTATGGGCAGAACTTCACATAAAATAGTACACAAGAAAAATAATATACATTGTATAAATCTTTAGTAAAAATCGTGTTTGAATCGAAATAATTCATGTACTTTATTGTTTTTTGTTGAATAACCCACGACCGGAAGTTTAGATGCGCGGTTTCTATAACTTAATTATTAATTATTTCTTAACTTTTGTCAGTAGCCAACCTACACACAGACATTTGTTTTGTTCAGTGCATGTTTGTAAGCTATTATCGAGTCGACAGCGATTTAAAACATCGGTATAGACTTACATAGATTAATAATATTGACAAAGTCAGATAAAACTGCACACTAAACAACAATGAAATAGCAAATGATAAAACCAATTGAGAAAACTCGTATGTTGCGTTTAGAAAAAATGCCTAAGAGAATTTAAGTTGTACATTTATTATACCACCTTCATGAAAGGCACAATCAATGGTAGATATTTTAACGTAATTTGTCATGATTTCGAGTATAAATTTTCGGACCCTTTTTCCCCATTCAAATCCAGACCGATTGATATTGCGGGAAAATATGATCCCTGTAAAACAGTACTTGTGAATATATTCCGGTACTTGTGAATATATACCAGTACTTGTTAATTTGTTGTTACCAATGTATACGGGTTCTTGTTTTAGAAAGCTGCTGTAAAGTATGAACGCTTGAAAGGTTTTGATGGTGGACAAGAAGGCAATCTTTCTGTGAATACAACAGCCTCTGAGTGAGTAGAGAAAGCATTTGAACCGTGCTCTGTGAAAAGAGGGTTTAATGCATGTGCATAAAGTGTCGTCCCAGATTAGCCTGTGCAGTCCGCTAAGACTAATCAGTGATGACACTTTCTGCTTTTCTGGTATGTTCCATTAAAAGAAAGTCTATTCATAGCAAAAAACAAGTTAAGGCGGAAAGTATTGTCCCTGATTAGCCTGTGCACTGCACAGGCTAATCTGGGACGAAACTTTATGCACATGCATTAAACCCCTTTTTCACAGAGCAGGGCTCATTTGTTTCAATTTGCATTGAAGCCAGAATAGGGCCTCGTTCATGGGCTGGATTTTAACAATTACCAATATTTTGTACACAGGAAAGCATTAACGAATTCAAAGTGTCCTTCTTGAAGATAAGAGTGGATTTGTAATGAACATTAATTGATTTTAGCTCAACTGATCACAAACTATTGTCAGTCCAGTGTTGTGTCTTCAGTTATATGTCATGGTTCAGCAGATTTAAGCTTGTATCACAATAGAGGCCACATTTTTATGCCCCCTGTAGGGTGGCATATAGCAGTTTAACTGTCCGTCAGTCCGTCTGTGTGTCAGTCTGTGCGTCTGTCCGAAAACTTTAACTTTGGCCATAACATTTGCAATATTGAAGATAGCAACTTGATATTTGGCATGCATGTGTATCTCAATGAGCTGCACATTTTGAGTGGTGAAAAGTCAAGGTCATCCTTCAAGGTCAAAGCTAAAAAAATAAATTCAAAGCAGCACAGTAGGGTACATTGTGTTTCTGACAAACACATCTCTTGTTCAACTTATTATAAAACTTATAAAACTTTGTGAGAATGTTAGTGTTGACAATATGGAGGCAGTTTGTGTCTGGGTCAATTGGCTTCAACACCTTATTCATAAGGTAAAATCTTAAAGAAAACATATAACCACTCTAGAAGCCACATATATGACTGTATCTTGATAAAATTTGGTCTAAGTTTTTATCTTAGACAAACCTTGTAACTACTCTGGTGGCCATATTTATGACACAATCTTGATGAAATTTTGTGAGAATGTTTATCTTTACAATACCTTTGCTGATTTCGAATCTAGGTCACACACGTCCAAAAACTAGGTCATCAAGCCAAATCATAGAAATACCTCATATCACCCTCACTCTAGAAGAAGCATTTATGACTCAATCTTGATGAAACTTGTTCAGAGTGTTTATCTTTACATTATCTAGGACCAGTTTGAATCTGGTAGAGTAGCCACATTAAGTCTTGATGAAACTTGTTCAAAGTGGTTATCTTGACAATATCTTAGATAAACCATGTTACCACTCACATTTATGACTCATTTTTTATAAAACCTGGCAACATAAATGTCAAACTTTGAACGAAAATTATTAAGAGTGTTTATCTTGACAATATGTTGGACAAGTGCAAATCTGGGTCATGTGCATCCAAAAAACTGGGTCACAAGGTCAAACCTTAGATAAAGCTTGTTACCACTCACATTAAAAAACTTGGCCACATTTATGAATCAATTTGGAGAGAACTTGGTCAGAATGTAATTCTTGATATTATCTAGTCCTACTTTGAATCTGGGTCACATGAATCTAAAACCTTAGTCACCAGTTCAAACCTAAACAAGACCTTGTTACCACTCTTATTTTTGACTCATTCTATATGAAACTTGGTCTGAATGTTTATCTTGACAATATATATATACATGTATATACCAAGTTTGAATCTTGTTCAAGTATGGTCAAAAACTGATTCACCTGGTCAAGTTTTCAACAGTTGGTGTTTCTTGATAGTTGGTTATCTTGAGCTGAGGTGAGCCTTTATGGCCATCAAGGCTTTCATGTATGTTAAGTGTACAGCTTAAGAAAGCTTTCTGCATCTGGTTAAATAATTAAAGCAATACATTTTCCAAAGTTGATCAAATGTTTCTATTACAGGGAAATTGAGTTTGAAATGTTGGAGTGGATACCTTATGCAGAATTCAAGGACCTGTTTAAACCAGAGAAGATTAGCGAAGCTGATGTGAGTAGAAATTTCTATTAAAGTATTATATTGCACGGTCCATCATAAATGGATGTCCATCTGTCTGGAACAAACACATTATTGCTGTGGAGAAGCTTAAAAAGACCGTGCTATCTGATGGGATCTATTTTACCCTTACATTATTTGCAATAGTATCAAAATATTGCTATTTCTCTACACTCCAGTACAAGCAATTCCTCACACTATTTTCACTTTCCTTTCCAGTACAAGCGATTACTATCACTATTCTCACTTTCCTTTCCAGTACAAGCGATTCCTATCACTATTCTCACTTTCCTCTCCAGTACAAGTGATTCCTCACACTATTCTCACTTTCCTTTCTAGTACAAGCAATTCCTCACACTATTCTCACTTTCCTCTCCAGTACAAGTTATTCCTTACACTATTGTCACTTTCCTTTCTAGTACAAGCGATTCCTCACACTATTCTCCCTTCCCTTTCCAGTACAAGCGATTCCTCACACTATTCTCACTTTCCTCTTCAGTACTTGTAAGCGATTCCTCCCACTATTCTCACTTTCCTCTCCAGTACAATCGATTCCTCACACTATTCTCACTTTCCTTTCTAGAACAAGCGATTCCTCGCACTATTCTCACTTTCCTCTCCAGTACTTGTAAGCGATTCCTCACACTATTCTCACATTCCTCTCCAGTACAAGCGATTCCTCACACTATTCTCACTTTCCTTTCTAGTACAAGCGATTCCTCGCACTATTCTCACTTTCCTTACCAGTACAAGTGATTCCTCACACTATTCTCACTTTACTCTTCAGTACAAGCGATTCCTCACACTATTCTCCCTTCCCTTTCCAGTACAAGCGATTCCTCACACTATTCTCACTTTCCTCTTCAGTACTTGTAAGCGATTCCTCCCACTATTCTCACTTTACTCTTCAGTACAATCGATTCCTCACACTATTCTCACTTTCCTTTCTAGTACAAGCGATTCCTCGCACTATTCTCACTTTCCTCTCCAGTACTTGTAAGCGATTCCTCACACTATTCTCACATTCCTCTCCAGTACAAGCGATTCCTCACACTATTCTCACTTTCCTTTCTAGAACAAGCGATTCCTGACACTATTCTCACTTTCCTTTTCAGTACAAGCGATTCCTCACACTATTCTCACGACTAAGGGAGCATCCTCTTGGCCATATGGAGTGTGACTTTGTGAAGACCTTCCTCCGAGTGAGACAAGCGGCAGACTCTGGGGAGAAAAAGAAACTACTTGTAAGATAATATACCGGTAGTTCAACAATAGATCCTTGTGAATCAAGGATTTATTAGTTGAACTTTTTTTCAGTATTTCAGTGGTAAATAAAGGTTGGCTGTGACAATATTCAATCCGTTTGCTTGAAATACTTGGACAAACTTCACTAGCATAGACATTATTACATGATATTGTTTGCCATTTATTGGTTATTTTTACCACCAAATAATTGATGACCATAAGTAAGTGGGTGTAAGTTTGGTCCCTTTGAAAAAAGTAGATAGTTTTTACTTTTACTATTTTTCCAATTAATATTATAATATGAGTCTCTTTATAACTTTTGATAATTGTATTGTTGATTGTATTTGATCTCAACAAACACTTATCATTGATTTTTGCAGCCAATCAAAGATGAAGACGGACGTTTGTTTGTGATTGAGAGAGGTATGAATGCACTCAAATGAGTCTAGATTTGGGAAAATTTGATTAAATAAATGTGCATAAAGCGTCATTCCAGATACACCTGTGCAGTCCACACAGGCTAATTAGGGAGGACACTTTCCGCTTTTATAGTATTTTTATGCCCCCAGATGGAAAGATTGGGGGCATATTGTTTTTGGCCTGTCTGTCTGTCATTCATTCATTCATTGTGTGTGTCCCAAAACTTTATCCTTGGTTAAAGTTTTGCAATAACTTTTGCATTATTGAAGACAGCAACTTGATATTTGGCATGCATGTGTATTTCATAGAGCTGCACATTTTGAGTGGTGAAAGGTCAAGGTCAAGGTCATCCTTCAAGGTCAAAGGTCAAATATATGGCTTCAAAGCGGTGCAATAGGGGGCATTGTGTTTCTGACAAACACATCTCTTGTTTGTTTAGATGAAGTCTCTTCTTGGCAAAATGCCAGTGTAAGCCGAAAGTGTTGTCGCCAATTAGCCTGTGTGGACTGCACAGGCTATTCTTAGACAACACTTTATCAACATGCATTATGCCACATTTTCGCAGAGTAAGGCTCATATACACAAACAATTATATATTTTTCATTAATTGGTCATAAAGTATATGTTATGATTTTTGGTGTATATTTTACCTATTCATTTTTTAAACATGCCATTTTAACACAAATATGAATTTCTGGTATATATTTCATACATGCCATTTTAAGACAGATATGTATTAAAATTGATTTCATTTGTGTTTATATAATTAAAATTTTATTTTGATATTAAATATGACAGAATGATTTCAATGTCATACATTTACTGAATACTTGACAAAATCACAACAATGTGTCCTTCCACGTATTGTTGTGATGCCTTTTCAAGTGACATAAAAAGGGTTATATTATGGGGCAATGGTGTACCCGTACCTTTTAGATTGTGCAATAACAAAAAGCATCTGTGCAATCTTTCAATATATTGTTGTCAGCTGATAGTTTCTTATTGTATTTCAGTTTTATTACATATTTGACTGCTAATTTCTTGTCTTAATGTTTAACTATTTATCACATCTTGGAAATAAAAAAATTGCTAAATGGTGTGGTTTTGTGAATTCAAAGTTGAACACCTCATTGATATATCACATTATAGTGTAAAAATTCACATTCTTCAAATATACAAGGTATTTTGGCTATTTCATGTTTTTTCATATGGGCTGTGCTCTGTGAAAAGGGTCTTTGATGCATGTGCGTAAAATGTTGTCCCAGATTAGCCCCTGCAGTCTGCACAGGCTTATCAGGGACCACACTTTCCGCTTTTATTATATTTTTCGTTCAAAGAAAGTCTCTTCTAAGCAAAAAATCCAGATTAGACAGAAAGTGTCATCTCTGATTAGCCTATCTGGACGACACTTAACCCATGTGCATTAAAACCTCTTTTCACAGAGCGCAGCTCATATATTTAGTTGCCATCAATTTTATCGAGGAACAACTTTTCCCTTTGTAGCAATTCAGCTTTGTAGTCAATGTGACTGCCATATCAAAGGTCCTATCTGAGAAAAATTATTTGGAGTTGTGTAAAAACCAGTCACTAGGTCTATCGGCAAGATTAAAGGTCAAGACATAACCTTGAGCAAAATTAAGGATTTTGAAATAACTCTGTGGTAGTAGCAGGCTTTCTCATCCGAGCCATTTACACAGCTCAGGTCAAAGTCACAATTAAAGGTCAAAGATAAAATTAAAAAAATCAACTGAGACTTTGTCTAATCCTTGCCTGTAAATGTTTTCACTTATGTTCGTAGCTGTAAGACAATGGCATGTATGTATCTTCTCTAAATCTCATGCAGGTTTTAAGAAGACAGCCAAGGCATACGTTTCTTTGAAGAACAATGGTAGTGGACAGTGGAATATCAATGGGAAGGATCTCACCTACTTTGAGGATGTCCTTTATAGGTATTGTGTAATATTAAGACACGCTTTGGGAAAAAGGTGTATAATGCATGTGGGTAAAATAGTGTACCAGGCATATTTTTTTTTTTACAGGACTTTTTTAAACAAAAAATCTAGCTTAGGCCTAATTAGGGATGACTTGTTTTGCAATTGCATTTAGCCCAATTTTCCCATAACATGGCTCAATTGTTCTGCATAAATGTATGCTCTCTATTGATGCTTGTTATTGGAACCCTTTGCATGACTTAAAGAATAAAAGGGTATTAATAACTCATCATGTTGCTTGTCATTTAAATCATGTATGGTAATTGCTTTGACATGCGTCATTATTTATAATTCGGCTACCAGATTCTCAGAAGGGGACCATATGTTTTCGCTCTGTCCTTTGTGACTGTATCTCTGCCTGTAATTTATCAATATGAAACATGGTAAACCTCTTGTCTGGCGAATTTTGAAAACCAAAATAAAATGTTGCTGTGATAAATGGAAATTATGAAGCATTACATGCGTACAGAGAAAGGGCAATATGAACACGAAGCCCATTTTTAATTGGTCTCGGTTACCACTTGACTGGAAGGGGGCTCCTGTATTGCATGCAATACTGCTTAAGTCTTGTGATATTTAGTTGTGTATAATAAAACCATGATGAAAGCTTTTGATATTTAAAAATTCTAGTTGATTCTGACTTTAAGTATTAACAAGACAGTCTACTTTTAAATTTAAAAATTAAAAATATGTGTGTTGTCCGAAGCATTTATTGATCCAGACAGTATGTATTGTTTTATTTCAACTATTTCTGTATATTCCAGACAGGTAGTTATGTGGCCACTACAATTGTGTAACGTGATCGACCGCTACGATGTGTCTGTCCGTGTGACCGGCAGTGGGATCAGTGGACAGGCCCAGGCAATACGACTTGGCGTGTCGCGATGTCTGTCAGCATTCATGTCGCAGGAATTAGTCGAGAAAATGAGGATTGGTCAGTATATGAGGTTTTATTAACCAGGTTTTCCGAAGAAAAAAAAGTGGTTATTAGGTTAGTGAATGTCGGCGGGCGGGTGGGCGGAACAAGCTTAGTGTGGAAGAATATCTGCAACGTCAAGGTCACACTTTGAGTTCAAAGGTCAAAAATGGCCATAAATGATCTTGTCTGGGCCATAACTATGTCATTCATTGTGAGATTTTAAAATTACCCGGTACATGTGTTCACAATCATTGGACGGTGTGTCATGCGAAAGAATTACGTTGATATCTCCAAGGTCAAGGTTAAAAATAGATTGAATTTGATACAAGGGGGGTAACTAGAAACAATCAGTAACAATGCACATTTTGCATTGTCTACCTTTATCAGACTTTTTTTATGCCCCCAGATCGAATGATCAGGGGTATATTGTTTTTGGCCCGTCTGTCTGTCATTGTTTGTGTCTGTCTGTCATTGAATGTGTCACAAAACTTTAATCTTGGTCATAACTTTTGCAATATTGATGATAGCTACTTGATATTTGGCATGTGTTTCTCATGGAGCTGCACATTTTGAGTGGTGAAAGGTCAAGGTTAACGTAATCCTTCAAGGTCAAAGGTCAATTTAAAAAGAAATTAATTCAAAGCAGCGCCTTAGGGGGCATTTTGTTTCTAACAAACACATCGGACTCATCTCTTGTTACTAATTGAAATCAAGGTCGCCACGAATTTGACACAAGGGGGTAACTAGGTACAATCAGTAACCATGCACATTTTGAATTGTCTCCCTTTATCAGACTTTTCTTTTTCAAATTGAAAACCTGGTTTTGTTACATTTTTTTCCCTTGTTATGTTTATTTTGAGGTTTGTTTTTGAGTCTGGCTGTGGGAAAAATGGGTTTCAATGCATGTGTGTAAAGTGTCATCGCAAAGAAGCTTTTGCATACTACACAGGCTAATATCAGGGAAACACTTTCTGCCTTAACAGAATTTCTCTATGAAGAGACTTTCTTTAGTGAAAAATAAAATATAGGCGGAAAGGTTACTCCCATATTAGCCTGTGCATACTGCACAGTCTAAGCCTTTACACAATGCATTAAATTCAAACTTTGCTTCAAGCCGGTGGCTGATATGCCTTTTACCGGACCTGTCAAGTCTTACACTTTCAGTGAGAAAGTCAAGTTATTGAGCTAAGAATCACACTATCAGGCTTTTCTCATGATTTGTGTGTCAATGTAAATACATGCAAGGGTAAATTTGTATAAAAAATGTTCTCCTTATTATTTTTTAGTAATTTCAATAACTAAAGTATTGAAAAAATAATAGACCATTTTATTAAATTAAGAAAATCTTTGAACATGTCCTATTAAGAAGAAGAAAAATAATAATAAATCCAAAGTTTACATTCAAATAGATTAACTATGCAACAATGCTTTTTGCAAAGATGCATGATTGTTTTATGTTAAAGTTTAAACTATTGTTGCTTAAATAAATGTTATGTTTTTTAGGCTTTAAATGCCATGGAATAATTGACTGAGTACTTATTATGCCCCCTTCGAAGAAGAGGGGGTATATTGTTTTGCACATGTCGGTAGGTCGGTCCGTCCGTCCGTCCACCAGATGGTTTCCGGATGATAACTCAAGAACGCTTAGGCCTAGGATCATGAAACTTCGTAAGTACATTGCTCATGACTGGCAGATGACCCCTATTGATTTTGAGGCCACTAGGTCAAAGGTCAAGGTCAAAGTGACTCGAATAGTAAAACAGTTTCCGGATTATAACTCAAGAACGCTTACGCCTAGGATCATGAAACTTCATAGGTACATTGATCATGACTCGCAGACGACCCCTATTGATTTTCAGGTCACTAGGTCAAGGTCACAGTGAATCGAAACAGAAAAATGGTTTCCAGATGATAACTAAGAACACTTACGCCTAGGATCATGAAACTAAATAGGTACATTGATCATGACTCGCAGATGCCCCTATTGATTTTTAGGTAACTAGGTCAAAGGTGAAGGTCACAGTGACTCGAAGCAGAAAAATGGTTTCCGGATGATAACTCAAGAACGCTTATGCCTAGGATCATCAAACTTCATAGGTACATTGATCATGACTGGCAAATGACCCCTATTGATGTTCAGGTCTCTAGGTCAAATGTCAAGGTCACGGTGACTAGACACAGTTAAATGGTTTCCGGATGCTAACTCAAGAAAGCTTACGCCTAGGATCATCAAACTTCATAGGTACATTGATCATGACTGGCAGGTGACCCCTATTAATTCTCTTAATTTGTGTGTTTGTGAGGGGGGGGGGGGGGGGGGGGGTGAGGAATCTCAAAGGGACAACAGCCTTTGAACACAGGCCAGTCTCAATCTGACTTACTCTGGAGCATTGATATGTTAAACAAAGGTCATTTGGAAGATTACAATAAATTCCTGACAGGACATACTTTCGGCTTTGGAGTATTCCTATATCATTAAACATGTTTGTTGCTGTTCATCAGCCTACTAGCCAACATACCAACCAATCATTATCCTTTTAATTATGATCAGGAAAAATTAAGAACAACAATGTTTTTCTTGTCAAAGTCACCTGTGTATTTTATATGCAGAATTTCTATTCAGATGACTGCATGAAGACAATGTTATAATTTGAATATATTGCATCCAGATGGTCTATTGGTATTTGCTGAAAAAATAATTGGTATTTAAATTAACAAAAATGAGTTCTTAATGGCAGAACAAAGCAGATTGTATGACGAAAAGTGGCAAAAAATTCAGGTCTTATAAATTGCTCAAGGTTTCACTATTGCAATATAAGGAAAACTGCTCATCCCTAGTGGCCATTTTTTTTAGCCGACCAGAACTATTTTTGAGACTTATTCAAGATATCACTACAACAAATGTTTTGAAATGGTGTGTAGCAAGAAAAATATGTTAACTCTTTCCCACTAAGAGGCAACATGAAAATAGGTATGTGCAAACAGCATAAAATCAGAACAGCCTTCTAGTAGCTCGCAGTCTGTTCAGGTTTTATGCTGTTTGCTGCTCATCAGTATCTAAGGGTTGAAAATTAAGCCTTTAAAACTTGAATTAAGTATGAAGGTTATTAATTAAATGTAACTTCCCAAAGTACTTCAAACACGTCAAAATAGGTAACTTAGTGGTAAAGGGTTAAATAGCATCAGGAGAACTAAACATTTGTGCACACAGGGCTCTGCAATCTTTCTTAACCCTTAACCACTTCCACGCTTTTGTAGTCCCATAGAAAATCAAATTAAAGACCTTTCTTACAAGATTCAAGTTTTAAAGGCTTACTTTCAAACCCTAAGATACTGATGAGCAGCAAACAGCATAAAATCTGAACAAACTGCAACTTACTCACAGTCTGTTCTGGTTTTATGCTGGTTGCAAATGTTCGATTTGCTTCTGAGTGGTGAGTGCATTGACACAAGAGTCCCATTGTGTCATTTTTAGCTGGGCTTCTAACAAGGGACCCCAGAAGAAGGGAGAGAAAAAAGCCTGGACAGGAAAAAGCAAGAAAGCCCTTCACATGGTCAGTAGGGATTTTAATAACTCCATGTAAATTTTATGTTTTTGATTTTATTTTTACAAGTTTGTGAAAGGGAGTCACTCTGTCCGTTGGTTTGTCAGTTCACTTGTCATGTTGAAACTTTGTGGGGCAAAAAATAATCAACTTTTAAATGTCTACTTCAAATATGCCACTATGAAGTGCAGATGTGCATGCCATTTTGGATTTATTTACCATGGGGCATAGCTGACACAGCGCTGCTGGGTTTTTAGCAATGATTTTGACAAATGTGACAATCATACAAGAAAGTTAAAAACTCTGGAATTCTTATTCTGCACAATTTCTTCTTCAACAATATTCAATTATTCTGCATTAGTTATTGACATCATTGAGCTTATAAAGTTTTAACATTTTCAGGTTACGACGGTAGTTGGTTCAATAAGGGGGTCATCCCCGGGCATTCAAATGATGTCCATGTCAACACAGGGAAGAATACATGTGCAAATTGGGTTTTACACCAACGTCTTTCTTGAAGACTTCATCCAATTAGAATTCATGGATGTGTCAATGTTTTAGATATGGTATAAAATATTAAATTTACAATACTGATTTGTTCTTACCTTTTTTAGGGATGGCATCAAATACCTATAATGGTATTCAAATATTTGCAAATCCATTCAATCGAATATTCGCATAAAACGGCTGGATTGATTTAACTTTTATTACTCAGTTTCATATCCAGTAGGGATATTAAATATAAAGTGACACATAAATACAATTAGATATACAATTGTTGTGATGAGAAATAGTAAGAAAATGTAGCTTAATTGTAAAAACAAACTGTGAAAAAACCTATTTAGGCGAAATATATCAGAAAAGAGTGAAACTTGTTCAATGTTAACTTCTATTGTTTTGTAAGTTATATCCATTTGCTGAAAACGAGGCTGTTTATTAACGTTGCTATCAAATAATTGTATCGCTGTCTGCTAATACTATGACCGATACTGTAATCTGGCACAAATAGAAGTAAAAACATCATGTCATAGAATTCTATCTTTATTTGAAATTTTAAAATAATGATATCATGTAGGTTTATAAAAAGAAACATATCAATAAGTCATGCAAAGTACATCACAAAGCCTTTCGATGGTTCATTGTGCAATTTGAGTAATTCACACATTTCAATGGCTGTTCATACTGTAATCACAGAAACTTAATTATTATTCACCAGTCAAATGAAGCTGTTAATTGGTACCCCATTGACAAACAACAGTTTGGGGCCTTTTTTAGAGTGTGTTTATTACATTGCCCAATCAACGCTGATACGGGCTGCGTTTGACACAAAGAACGTCACATCAAACATGTTAAACCCAAGTGCCAATTTGTAAGCAGCTCGTGGAAAATATAAGGGGAATTACGTTTAAAAAAAAAAAAAAAATACAAATAAAAAAGTGTGAATATTCAAATTTCAAGTCTATTATTCGAATACTGACAATTGAATATTCAAATTTCAAGTCTATTATTTGAATACTGACAATTAAATCAAACATTCAAATAATTTTGCCATCCTCACCTTTTTTGTCCCCATAATAAGTATAGAAACTATTTATCTGCCTGCTAAATTGAATATTTACAAGAATGATTTACCAATATGACATATTAAATAGCTGCTGTAAAACGAAAAAACCCACAGCATTTTCAACATTGCTAACAACTGATTAATTATTTACATGCAAAACTTTGCTATATCGGCAAAACATGCCATATATTATGAATATTTCCAATTCACTCAATTATGACACAATTTTGATGAAAAGTTTTGAAACCAATTACATTTTAGGAGATTAAAAGTATCAAGGGTCCAACCATAACCAATAAATGTACACGAACTAGAAGTTCTAGTAAAAATGTTTATTCAATTCTGTTTCAAAAATAACAATTTGTACCAAATATAACAGCCATGTAATGTTTCAACATTATTACACTACGGCTGAAAATCTGCAATCAGTTTCCATATGCATAATTCATAAGTATGAATCAAAGGTAACCATTTTAAAGAACCCATATATAACCCTTTCCCACATAAGAAGCAAAGTAAACAAGACTATTGCCAAGTAATATGTTCCCTACCGGTTAAAATCCACTATTTACGGCAATGTTTCTATTCTTTTTGTTGCCATAGCAACCAGAATCCTTGACTTAGGAACAAAATGAAATGACGGGCATAATCTCCATATAGCCATCTGTCCATATTTCGAGTTTCATGAAAAAATATTAAGAACTTTTATCGCAGGACCCAGAAAAGTGTGACAGACTGACTGACAACAGACAGAGTGCAAACAATAAGTCTCCTCCGATTTCACCGATAGGGGACAAAAAGGCTTTTGCAACCAGCATAAAACCAGAACAGACTGCTAGTAACTGGCAGTCTGGTCAGGTTTTATGCTGTTTGCTGCTCATTAGTATCCATGGGTTTGAAATGAAGCCTTTAAAACTTGAATCTAGTAAGAAAGGTCTTTAATTAAATTTAACTTTCTTAGGGACCACAAATGCGTCAAAATACTTAACTAAGTGGTCAAAATACGTATCTAAGTGGTCAAAATATTTATCTAAGTTGTCAAAATCTTAGTGGTAAAGGGTTAAACAGTGTCATTTTTTGTTATATATAAAAATGATCTTTGCTCTAGGACAACACTTAACACACATTTACAAAGCCCCTTTAAGCATGGCTCAAATCTGTACCTCTTTTACACGATTGCAATAAATCAATTAGTTGCCTTATAAAAAAGTATAAACCAACATAATGAATAAACTGAAACATGAACACATTTTGAACCTGTTTAGAGATTAACATAATGGAATATTAAATTTAATAAAACAGAATGTACATGTATATCATGTAATGAGCTTTTCCTGTGTTAATCAAAATTCCTACATATGGACTGCAAAATCAGTGGTATTCCAGTAACTAAATGTAATTAAAATAAATCCTAAAATAGAACTAACAGAGTAATAGATGAAATATTTGCAAGAATTTTTAAGAGTAAGAATTTTATCATAATTCTTCTTCATAGCAGGGCTTTATTAATTCAGTCCCTGTTCTCATTCAGCCCAACACGATTTGAAAGACACTTCAACACTGCGTAGAGTACCATCTCAATGTTCATCGCTTTCTCTTGAACTGCCATTTGTAATGTGCTGGTCTGCTTTTGGTTTCTTCAGACACAAGTTCCCTCTTCACAGTCTTGTCTTGCTGAAAAGAACAGATTTAATAATGTAACGTTTCACTCAACATCAGTTCATGCTTTTAGTTTACTAATGCTTTAGATTACATGTGTCTTGTTCTGAGAAAACTGGGCATAATGCATATGTGTTAAGTGTTGTCCCAGATTAGCCTGTGCAGTCCACACAGCCTAATCAGAGATGACACTTTCCGCTTAAACTAGATTTTTGGTACGGAGGGACTTCCTTTAAGCGAAAAATACCAGTAAAGCGGAAAGTGTTGTCCCTGATTAGGCTGTGTGGACTGCACAGGCTAATCTGGGACAACACTTTACCCACATGCATTAAGTCCAGTTTTCACGGAACAAGACACATATAACTATATCATACAAGTTATATTTACCGTCCCTCTTATAATCTCTGTTATCTTATTTACGCATTGGAGATTTCAAGGGGTACAATAAGACTTATTAATTTCTGAATATAAATTAATAATATTTATTTTCGCGGAAACGAATGTTGTTTGCTGGTTTCTATAGATACGATTACGGATGTAACGTTATGTACGGAATGCTTTGGTTGAGTTCGTTAAAACAATGAAATTACGCATTTCCGTACCACGTGATATTACGTCATTCCGCCTTTTGCAAACTGCCTGTGCTTTTGTTCGGATCGTAAACAAACTTAATTTAATTAAATCTCGAATCATCTGAAATAATGCCGCGTGGAACAAAGCGGAAATTACCGGAAAATGTGGAAGAGGTTGGTGAGGACGATACCCGGCTCTTACAACCGGACCCAGGTAGAGGCTTTATTGATTTTGAGAAGATAATAGATCTAAGGGCATCTAAAATCGTTCCTCCTATTAATACACGTAACGTTGAGGGGTGCGGTGTTAGCGGGGAATCAACTCTAAGTTTCCCGGTAATCGAAAATACATAAGTTCAATCTCTTGCTTCGGCTATTAATCAAGGTCAAAACATCATATAGTTGTCAGGAATTAACGCGCTTATCAAACGATGACTTGGCTGCGCACGTGCAAGCCGCATTGAAACAACAAATTTCTAGAGGCGAATATGTCAATTTGGCTTTACTGTTAAAAGGTGCCTTCGAATTATCCGCTTTTTGTAACGGTAGTGTTTTGCAACTTTCGGCAGAGGGCACTCTTGAACAGCGCCCTAAGGAGTGTAGGGATAAAATTCATAACATCGAACGGTGGTCGGACGCTTTCTTGATTTATGCGTCAATCTACCATAGCACGCGACGCGATAAAGTGCAGGAGATAATTTATTGTGGCGGAAAATTCTGTTTGCCGGGGGTCGGATGGGCATGCGCATTTATACATTTATCTGAATGGACTCTGTGACTACTTGCGTAGTTTATCATCCTTGTCCTTTCGGGTAATTCCAAGTTATTAAAGTTTAAGCTTAAACAAAATAAAAAATAGTAGCAATACCGTAGGGTAAAAAACGTTTAGGTGTCAAATCGCTGGCTGAGCGATAAGTTGTATTTTAATGTCCGATTAAGTGGTACAAGTAATATTATCACAAGTGTGGCGATAAAAGTGATCACAAGTGTAGTGATCAAGTAAAAGTATTATCGCAAGTGCGAAAAAGTGTGATCACAAGTGTAGTGATCAATGTCCGATTAAGTATAGTATCGCAAGTGCGAAAAAGTGTGATCACAAGTGTAGTGATCAATGTCCGATTAAGTATGTAAAAGGTACAAGTAAAAGTATTGGATCACAAGTGTAGTGATCAAGTAAGTGTTATCGCAAGTGCGCAAAAAGTGTGATCACAAGTGTAGTGATCAATGTCCGATTAAGTATGTAAAAGATCACAAGTGTAGTGATCAAGTAAGTGTTATCGCAAGTGCGCAAAAGTGTGATCACAAGTGTAGTGATCAATGTCCGATTAAGTATGTAATTCGCAAGTGCGAAAAAAGTGTGATCACAAGTGTAGTGATCAAGTAAAAGTTTTAGTGCATCCAATGGTCAAGCGATTGGAAGAACTAGGTTTAGCCCAGCAAAGTATATGGTTCTTCCTAGTTCGGTCGCTTGATGAGCAATAACATTTTTTATTTTGGGTACGCGGTGTTGCTACTATAACGGTGTTACTTCACGTTTTGTAATTTTATCGTGTGCTCATCCACCTCCGGTAGGTATATTTTCAAAGTAACAGGTTTCCACGAGTGAGTAGCCGATCTTTCGTTGGGCTCGTGGTTACCACCGGCTGTTTTTTCGCTGCGGCCTTTTATATCCCACTTTTTACTCCTTTTTACTCGTATAATATATTAAAGAGATCTGTTAGTGAATACTTTGTGCATTCTATTACATTTTTGTGATGTTTATTGGGAGGCAAAATATTTTGGAATTGGTTCATTAAACTAGTTAAATGGAGTAATGTGTTGTTTTATCGTTGCAGTCGTAAAATAAGACTTATTAATTTCTGAATATAAATTAATAATATTTATTTTCGCGGAAACGAATGTTGTTTGCTGGTTTCTATAGATACGATTACGGATGTAACGTTATGTACGGAATGCTTTGGTTGAGTTCGTTAAAACAATGAAATTACGCATTTCCGTACCACGTGATATTACGTCATTCCGCCTTTTGCAAACTGCCTGTGCTTTTGTTCGGATCGTAAACAAACCCCACCCACCGCACCCTGATTAATATCTCGACTGGTCCGACATCCACATTTTAAGATGCTCAGAGTCGATTAAAAACCATATCTTGCACATATATGGATTATACATTTGAGCTATACGATTCTGCCGGCAAGTTCTCTATTTCCAGTACATGTACACCGGCTCATGGCGGGCTCCTAAAATCTGATGGCAGACATTCACACCCATTTTGGTGCCGGGGCCACGCCACACCCCTTACAGTCGATCGAGATGGTGCCAAACTTGGTCTTGTACAACTGGGGCGCTTTCCAGCGGACAGCGTGACTCGGCGCTTGGACTATCTTCATCGAATGCTACAATGGACAAACGCACTGTCGCACGTTTATTTAGAGCACATGCATTCTGCCGGTGAACAATAAACTGTCTCGTGTTTAATATAAGTGCACAGGAATTTTTGATGCCACTTCCATATCGGAACATTCACTTTGGCGTCGTTTTTTATATTCTGTCTTCTTTTTTATTGTCATATGAGCCTTTTTATATGTGTTATTATGTCTGGTAATTTTATTGTCATATATTTCTTGTTGCATTTGCCTTCCCGTCGCAGTGCCGGAAAATTCTGTTTGCCGGGGGTCGGATGGGCATGCGCATTTATACATTTATCTGAATGGACTCTGTGACTACTTGCGTAGTTTATCATCCTTGTCCTTTCGGGTAATTCCAAGTTATTAAAGTTTAAGCTTAAACAAAATAAAAAATAGTAGCAATACCGTAGGGTAAAAAACGTTTAGGCGTCAAATCGCTGGCTGAGCGATAAGTTGTACTTTAATGTCCGATTAAGTTTGTAAAAAGGTACAAGTAATATTATCACAAGTGTGGCGATAAAAGTGATCACAAGTGTAGTGATCAAGTAAAAGTATTATCGCAAGTGCGAAAAAGTGTGATCAAAAGTGTAGTGATCAATGTCCGATTAAGTATAGTATCGCAAGTGCGAAAAAGTGTGATCACAAGTGTAGTGATCAATGTCCGATTAAGTATGTAAAAGGTACAAGTAAAAGTATTGGATCACAAGTGTAGTGATCAAGTAAGTGTTATCGCAAGTGCGCAAAAAGTGTGATCACAAGTGTAGTGATCAATGTCCGATTAAGTATGTAAAAGATCACAAGTGTAGTGATCAAGTAAGTGTTATCGCAAGTGCGCAAAAGTGTGATCACAAGTGTAGTGATCAATGTCCGATTAAGTATGTAATTCGCAAGTGCGAAAAAAGTGTGATCACAAGTGTAGTGATCAAGTAAAAGTTTTAGTGCATCCAATGGTCAAGCGATTGGTAGAACTAGGTTTAGCCCAGCAAAGTATATGGTTCTTCCTAGTTCGGTCGCTTGATGAGCAATAACATTTTTTATTTTGGGTACGCGGTGTTGCTACTATAACGGTGTTACTTCACGTTTTGTAATTTTATCGTGTGCTCATCCACCTCCGGTAGGTATATTTTCAAAGTAACAGGTTTCCACGAGTGAGTAGCCGCTCTTTCGTTGGGCTCGGGGTTACCACCGGCTGTTTTTTCGCTGCGGCCTTTTATATCCCACTTTTTACTCCTTTTTACTCGTATAATATATTAAAGAGATCTGTTAGTGAATACTTTGTGCATTCTATTACATTTTTGTGATGTTTATTGGGAGGCAAAATATTTTGGAATTGGTTCATTAAACTAGTTAAATGGAGTAATGTGTTGTTTTATCGTTGCAGTCGTAAAATAAAAGATCCTATTGGTCATATGCCAAGATATACTCTGTGATTAAAAAAAAAAGACACATGTTATTTCACCCCATTGGTGCAAATAGGTACCATGTGGCTTTTAAATTAAATACCACCTACTACATTCAATACGGTTGTGCCATTTTTCAGCTAAAAATGTATGTGCATTTATGAATATATAAACCGTCAGTTGATCAGTGTCTTAAACACTTAGTTTGCACATACAGTGGTTTTTACTGTTAATACAAATTGCATAATAAAATACTGGTTAATACCATATGCATGTTGCAGGATATAGTAAATGTTGCACCCCTCTTATGAGAAGCGACGCCAAAATGTTTGCAATATTATCCTTCAAAACTCATCTCACAACCCATGATGGGCACCTAGAAACTAACAAAATTAATCTTTCACTTTCACTACCCCTCCCATGTTAAGTACCAACTTAACTCTTTCAGTGCTGGAACCGAATTTTGAAGGCCTTTGCAAACAGTTTGGATCCAGATGAGACACCATAGAACGTGGCGTCTCATCAGGATCCAAACTGTTTGCTATTCTGATAGTATTCTTTGAAAAAAATCGAAGAAAATGCTAATTTTAGAAATTCAGCAGATGACATTTTAGCAGATGACAAATTTCCCAGCATGCAAAGGGTTAAATAAAACTACCATCAGGTGTTTTTTTCCTCTCCATCTTCTGTGACACAATATTCAGCTGCTTTTCTCGCTCAATTCGCTTCTTGAGTTCCTGATATTTGGCCTCTTTTTTGGACGTGGCTGCCTATATGCATTAGAAGAAAAGTATTTGTCAAGCTTATGTATGTTTCAGATTGTTTGCCTTTTTAATAGTATTTCAGTCATATGGCAGTGGGCCGAGAATCTACTTACAATTTGTTAACTTAATGTATATTTTACAAGCAGTTTACCTATAACATTTTTATGCAAAAAACTTGGTCACTTAAGGCAGTATACCAGTACATACTTGTGCTTTGTCGATGATGTTAAATGATCTTCGAAATAATGTATGACCAATACCCACACAAGTTTTTTGGCTCGGCTGTGATTCAAAACACAAACCCCCAAATTGATGGACCAATTTTTTTTTTTTCATTATTTTTTCATATAATATACTTATTGATCAATACACAATATAATTACATGCATGGAGTAATAGCAATAAAAAATGCAAAGAAAAAACAACACCACAAATTTATCTGTTGAGAGTCTTACATGAGACTGTAGCAAAAATAATAATTTAATACATTTCGACGAGATTGGACCAATATTCTACCAGCTCAGCTTAATTGGCTTTGTATCAACTTTAAAGTATGTAGAATGTTTTCGAATCAATGACAACAAGATAGGAAATTAAAACACACTAAAGTAAAACTCCAGTTGCACCATCATGGATAGAATTCTTATCAATACAACTCCTTTATTCATTTGCCAAAACAAAGAAAAATTGAAAAAAACAAAAACAAGACAAACTAAAACAAAACTGAGGTCGCTGCCTTGGATGTCTTACTACTTGGTACATTTTGTGTGTTTAGGCAATGTTCTCTGTACAGTTAATAAAGGATATTTGTTCATGTAAGTGTAAGATCGTTTGTTATTTCACGAGTGATCATTGAAAAAATTATTTTTTAACGAGTGAAATAACAAACGATCTTACACTGACATGAACAAATTTTCTTTTTTTTTTATTCCCCTTTTCCAAGAAAATCATTAACAGCTGTTTCCTTTTCGCTGAAAAGTTATCCTTTCTCCCGAAGCGTGCCTCAATACATTTCAAACACAAAACTACAAATGGCGCTGCAGAGGCTGACGCGTATCCCCACACCGCATGTTTGACCCAGGGGCGCCCCAGGGTTGGTAATGGGGCCATGCATAGTTGAGATTGACCATATTGTCATAAGAGAAGTTCAGTATCAATTAGAAGTGAATCTGTGTAGAAATGAAGAAATTATAGTAAAATACAATTTTGGGTGGGTGTGGCCTATTATGGGCGGGGCGCCCCAGGGTTGGTAATGGGGCCATACATAGTTGAGATTGACCGTATTGTCATAAGAGATGTTCAGTATCAATTTGAAGTAAATCGGTGTAGAAATGAAGAAATTATAGTAAAAGGCAATTTTGGGTGGGCGTGGCCTTTGTGGGCGGGGCGTCATAGGGTTGGTTATGGCGCCATGCATAGTTGAGATTGACTGTTTTGTCATAAAAGAGGTTCAGTATCAATTTGAAGTGAATCGGTGTAGAAATGAATAAATTATAGTAAAAGGCAATTTTGGGTGGGCGTGGCCTATGTGGGCGGGGCGCCCCAGGGTTGGAAATGGGGCCATGCATAGTTGAGATTAACTGTATTGTCATAAGAGAAGTTCAGTATCAATTTGAAGTGAATCGGTGTAGAAATGAAGAAATTATAGTAAAAGGCAATTTTGGGTGGGTGTGGCCTATGTGGGCGGGGCGCCCCAGGGTTGGTAATGGGGCCATGCATAGCTGAGATTAACCGTATTGTCATAAGAGAGGTACAGTATCAATTTGAAGTGAATCGGTGTAGAAATGAAGAAATTATAGTATAAGGCAATTTTGGGTGGGCGTGGCCTATGTGGGCAGGGTGCCCTAGGGTGTGTAATGGGGCCATGCATAGCTGAGATTGACTGTTTTGTCATAAGAGAGGTTCAGTATCAATTTGAAGTAAATCGGTGCAGAAATGAAGAAGTTAATGTAAAATAACATTTAAAAATGAGTGAAAATTTCTGACCCGGCCCTGCCCAAACTCCCATAACTTTTGACATAGGGATCAGATCAAATTTCCGTCACTGTCACCGTGGCACATATGCTCATAGCTTCCATGTATGTAAGTTTCATGGTTCTAGTACTAATAGTGTAGGAGGAGCAGGTGGCCAGGACGGACGGACAGACACACATCACCACAATATCCCCACTTTTTCTCCGAAAAACGTGGGGATCAAACTATTTTTCAATGTGAATAAACGGTACAAAAAAAGCATAAAATAAAAAGAAAATTTGTTGGATTTGGTGGAATGTCGATTTTAATTCACTCATGATCATAGAAAAAATATATAATAACAAGAGGGCCAAGATGGCCCTAGTTCGCTCACCTGAGAGGAGTCGGTTCATTCAATCTTAACCAAATGTCAAAATTGACCTAGATATTGTCCAGACAAACATCCTGGTCAAGTTTCATCATTATTTCATCTGCGAATCATGATCATTGTTCCTATGAAGTTTCATGATCCTAGTCATAAGTGTTCTTGAGTTATCATCCGGAAACCATTTTACTATTTCGGGTCATCATGACCTTGACCTTTGACCTAATGACCTGAAAATCAATAGGGGTCATCTGTGAGTCATGATCATTGTACCTATGAAGTTTCATGATCCTTGACATAAGCGCTCTTGAGTTATCATCCGGAAACCATTTGGTGGACGGACGGACCAACATGAGCAAAACAATATACCCCCTCTTTTTCGAAAGGGGGGGGGCATAATGAGAAAACTGCCGCCCTCCCAGCGGTTATTCTGCTGACCGGAACCATTTTTTAACTTAACTCTCGTATCAAGAAAACAAATGTTCTGAGCAAATTTCATGAAAATTGGGCCAAAAATGTGACTTCTACTGTGTTCACATGTTTTCACTATATACATATAGAGAAAAATACCCAGCCCACTGGCAACCATGTTTTTTCACTGATCCCGACCATTTTCAAACTCGTCCGAGATATCAATAAAACCAATGTTTTGACCAACTTTCATGATGATTGGGCAAATATTGTGACTTCTAGAGTGATTACAAGGTTTCTCTATAGCCAAATAGGGAAAGCTGCCACTATATACATATAGAGAAAAATGCCCTGCCCACTCGCGGCCATGTTTTTTCACCGATCTCGACCATTTTCGAACTCGTCCGAAACATCAATTGAACCCATGTTTTGACCAACTTTCATGATAATTGGGCAAAAATTGTGACTTCTAGAGTGTTTAGAAGGCTTCTCTATAGCCAAATACCGGTAAGGAAAACTGCCCCGCCCACTGGCGGCCATGTTTTTCAACGGATCGGAACCACTTTTGAACTCAACCAAGATATCATTAAAACAAACATTTTGACAAAGTTACATGAAGATTGGGCATGAAATGTGACATCTACAGTGTTTACAAGGTTTTTCTTTTTTTTGACCTAGTGACCTAGTTTTTGACCTGGCACAACCCAGTTTCTAACTCGACTGAGATTTCATTGGGACAAAGCTTCTGACCAAGTTTCATGAAGATGGGACAAGAAATGTGGCCTCTAGAGTGTTTACAAGCAAATGTTAACGGACGGACGGACATACGACGGACAAAGACCGGTCACAAAAGCTCACCTGAGCAATCAGGTGAGCTAAAAAAAAGTTCAACAAATGTGTTATTTTTACTGCTAAAAATAAAAATTTGTTTATTTTCACTGCTGTTATTACTCTGCAGAAATGTCATATTCTATCATTAGGTATTAAAGAATAAACAAATATTTACTTGAACATGAAGCTTGTTTGCAAATTATTTATGTTAACATAGAATACAATTATACAGTCATATTAAAAACAAAACCAAACCATTAATACAGTACTATTAGCTGAGCCACCCTCTATGAAGACAGGTCTTCATGCAAGTGCCTGAGATGTCATACCAGCTTAGACTTTGCATTCAAGACAGGCTAATCAGACACGACACTTTCTGCAGGAACTGGATTGTCACAAAGAAGAGACTTTGTTCAAATAAAAAATGTGTGTATGGCAACACTGTATGTACCTGCATTAAGCCCCTTTACCCCAAGTGTGGCTTATTACCTGTAGAGCTTCATCGTCCATGTCCGCAAACCCTCCACTCTGCAGACTTTCCAACGTTGGTCGATTGTATTTACGCCCCAGCAGGGCTGGATGAGTGTTGAAATGCTTCGCCACATCAAACTTCTTGACTGAAAGTTACAGTAATATCAACCCGTGAATAGTATGAGCATTAAACATCAATACAGTAATATCAACCCGTGAATAGTATGAGCATTAAACATCATGTACAGTAATATCAACCCGTGAATAGAATGAGCATTAAACATCATGTACAGTAATATCAACCTGTGAATAGTATGAGCATTAAACATCATGTACAGTAATATCAACCCGTGAATAGTATGAGCATTAAACATCATGTACAGTTATATCAACCCGTGAATAGTATGAGCATTAAACATCATGTACAGTAATATCAACCTGTGAATAGTATGAGCATTAAACATCATGTACAGTAATATCAACCCGTGAATAGTATGAGCATTAAACATCATGTACAGTAATATCAACCAGTGAATAGTATGAACATTAAACATCATGTACAGTAATATCAACCAGTGAATAGTATGAGCATTAAACATCATCAACCCGTGAATAGTATGAGCATTAAACATCATGTTTATAACAAGGTTACAGTAATATCAACCCATGAATAGTATGAGCATTAAACATCATCAACCCGTGAATAGTATGAGCATTAAACATCATGTTTATAACAAGGTTACAGTAATATCAACCCGTGAATAGTATAAGCATTAAACATCATCAACCCCTGAATAGTATGAGCATTAAACATCATGTTTATAACAAACCTCCTTCTGTATAACTTGGGTTTAAAGTAAATGTTCCAGATTTGCCTGTGCATCCTGCACAGGCTAATCAGAGATGACAATTTCCTCTTGAAGTATTGTTAAGTTTAAAGGATGTCTCTTCTTAGTGAAAATCCAGTAAAAGTGGTCCCTGATTAGCCTGTGCACATTTTACAGAGCTACATGTAGGCTTAAATATACCCTAAAATGAAATACATTATTGTCTTCAACCATTTTTGCATGAAACTCTATCATAATTGTGCCTCTTTTTATAGCAATGAGCGTTTATTGCTTTTCACATGCCCATCGGTCTAATGGTTTGTCGTTTATTGACCATATCACATATCATTTCTATGCAATATTGAGATGCAAGGTTTTATGGTATTTTTGTTTAAAGGTCACATATCATTTCTATGCAATACTGAGATGCAAGGTTTTATGGTATTTTTGTTTAAAGGAAGTCTCTTCAACACAAAAATCCAGTTAAGGCGGAAAGTGTTGTCCCTTATTAGCCTGTGGGGATTGCATAGGCTAATCTGGGACGGCACTTTACACACATGCATTATGCCCAGATTTCTCAGAACACAACAGAAATAGTCTCTTTTTTAGGTAGTTAAACTATGAAAAACTTTAACAAAACATTCAGACTAGCCTTTACATGTTCAATATACATTCAACTTATTATGCAGCACATTATGTTACATAAAACTAATGAATTATCAATAACATTAAGATTTTACATTCCAATACAAGAAAATGGTTAAATCAAAACAAGAAGTTAAGAGATTGTTGTTTTCTTAACTTCTTACAAACTATCAATTGAATTTTCAATGGAGGCTACAGGACTTTTGTTTAGTGATACATGCACTATTTAAAAAAAGTAAATAATTAATTTTTATTTTATATATTTCAGCAATTTTGAGGTATGTCAGCAAATTTGATGTGTTCTCTTTTATGACTATCCCTGTTTCAATTATTATTATAGGCCATATTAGTATATGCACCTGGAGCCGATTATCACACCCAGTGAAACTGCATAACTGAATAACCGCCAATAAGTGACACAATTTCTTACTATTTATAGTCAAAATATGCAATATATGATTATTGCCAGTCACAGTAAAGCAAGGTATAAGAAGTAAAATGTACTCTACCATCTCGTTTAGAGTCAACAAAAATTGTATGTTTATTTTTCACAATTTCCCCACTATCAATCAGATGTAATGATGCCTTGAGCTTTTCAATTTTCTGAAATATAGAAAAACAAAGAAAATTGAAGAAGTTTGATACCAGTATCTTCATAACTATGACAAAGATAGATGGTAGCATGAATATAACATTATAGATACATAAGCATGAGAATTACATTATAGATACATATGAATACTTAGAGCACTTGTTTTTTTAAAATGCTGAAGATTTGCATTTGTAAATTAGTTTAAATGACAGACTTTTTTATGGCAAAGAAGATGTTCGATCACAACAGTTATCTTAATTATAAACACCAGTCACAACATTATACATGTTCACATATCTCTGATCCTGTGTACACATACTGACCTTGAGCTCAGATGACCTCTTCATGTTCACATATCTCTGATCCTGTGTACACATGAGTTTCAGCTGCTCCTCTGTATGCTCTGGCTCAGTGCTCTCCCTTTCTTGGTGAACACCCTCCTAGAGACCATTATAAAGGATTTCTCTTTTGTAATAAATCTGTATTCCAACATATTTACTGTTACTCACTTGACTCTATACAAGCATGTCTTTATAGATTTTTTTATCAAAACAACCATTACATAATATTCTTCAACTGCCTATTTAAATTCTTTTATTAACATATACATGTTCAAACATGTACTGATTATAGTGGTATTCATATACATGTATAAGTTTCCACATGTCATGTCCATTAATACTCGTTGAAGAAAATGTAAAACTTATGAATATTTAGTATAAATTTTCTGGATTGATTTGCACTAAAATCTATTAATCTCTAAATAAACAAGAGGGCCAAGATGGCCCTAGTTCGCTCACCTGAGAGGAGTCGGTTCATTCAATCTTTACCTAATGTCAAACATGACCTAGATATTGACCAGACAAACATCCTGGTCAAGTTTCATCATTATTGAACCAAAGCTCTGGCGTAGGGAGTGTTTTTGTTTTTGTAAGATTTGAAACGGTGACCTATATTTTGAGTTGACCCCCCCAAACATCAAACTTTGCTTACAAGGGTTTTGTATAATATAATGAAAATTTGGACAATCTAAGGGCAATAACTATGGCATTAATTATTTGATTTTGCTCATCATCAAACTTGACTGAGATCTTTCAGCAACTTTGATAAAGAATGCTTGAGAAATGTGAATGCTAGAGTGTTTACAAACCAAATGTGGACGGACAGCGCAGGTCACAGGGGTAAGAAAATTTGTGCGTATGGAAAGGCCTTGTCCATATACACATGCATACCAAATATGAAGGTTATATCTCAAGGGACATAGAAGTTATGAGCATTTTTCGAAACCTAAATGCAGATTTAGATGGAAAAGGCCTTGTCTATATACACATGCATACCAAATATGAAGGTTATATCTCAAGGGACATAGAAGTTATGAGCATTTTTTGAAACCTAAACGCAGATTTCGAAACCTAAACGCGGACCCTAAGTTCTAGGTCATGGTCACAGGGCTAAAAAAATGTGTGCGTAAGGAAAGGCCTTGTCCATATACACATGCATACCAACTATGAAGGTCATATCTCCAGGGACATAGAAGTTATGAGCATTTTTGGAAACCTAAATGCAAAGTGTGACGGAAAGACGGACAGACAGACGGACGGATGGATACTCCGATCACTATGTGCCCCCTTTTCTTCGAAAGGGGGCATAAAAACATCCAACCTCGAATAACAATTAACACATAAATGAAACACAACTACACTGTATTATTATGAAAACATTAATAATCAAAGGGGAGTAACAACTGTATTCTTAAATGCAATATTTAGAAGAGTTGTCTCACATGTTACATGACCTTCATTCATGATTGTTTGCAAGCCTTTTTACAATATAAATATAAGGAAAACTGTCACGTCCCCTCGGCAACCATGTTTTTCAACAGACCGGAACCATTTTCAAACTTAACTCACATATCTAGGAAACAAAAGTTCTGACAAAATTTCATGAAAATTGGGCCAAAAATGTGACTTCTAGAGTGTTGACATGTTTTCACTGTATACATATAAAGAAAAATGCCCCGCCCACTGGCGGCCATGTTTTTTCACCGATCTTGACAATTTTCGAACTCGTATGAGACATCAATTGAACCAATGTTTTGACCAACTTTCATGATGATTGTACAAAAATTGTGACTTCTAGAGTGTTAACAAGGTTTCTCTAAAGCCAAATAAGGAAAACTGCCCCGCCCACTGGCGACCATGTTTTTCAACGGATCGGAACCACTTTTGAACTCAACCAAGATATCATTAAGACAAACATTTTGACAAAGTAACATGCAGATTGGGCATAAAATATGACTTCTACAGTGTTTACAAGGTTTTTCTTTTTTTTGACCTAGTGACCTAGTTTTTGACCCGGCAAAACCCAGTTTCGAACTTGGCAGAGATTTCATTGGGACAAAGCTTCTGACTAAGTTTCATGAAGATGGGACAAGAAATGTGGCCTCTAGAGTGTTTACAAGCAAATGTTAACAGACGGACGGACATACGGACATACGATGGACAAAGACCGGTCACAAAAGCTCACCTGAGCAATCAGGTGAGCTAAAAAGGGTAACATGAAATTTTTTATGTACAAAATGTGTACATCTCTAGTGCTCAAACCAATAATTTTGTACGATGTTATAACAGTTTTAAAGCAGGCAAAATTTAAATATTAATACTACAGAAAAAAGAAAAGATGAAATACCTTCTTCACTGTTTTGACCATATTGAAGTAGAATTCATCTGGATTTTTATCTAATGCTTTCCTTTCTAGCACTTTAAGAGTGTTGCGCTTCTTCTGAAAGTCTCTGAAATGACATATATGAGTTGGCTTACTTTTAGACCTTACATAACTATTGAACACTAACATTCATGATTACATTTCACTCTCAAAACAACAACAACAACTATTGCAAAGATATTTATCCACCAAAAAGGTAGCAACTCAAAAGGAATATACAGGGTTCAATTGTAGAAAAACAATCTTAACAATCAATAGTGGCATTTTTCTTGATCCAAATTAAAAGAAAATGCATGTAAGGCGATGTACAATCTTCTGCAAAATTAAGACATATTTTGGATTTTTTTTGCCAAAGTATGATATAGAACATTACTGGTGTATAAAATGTTTATAAACTTCAAATTTGGAAAATCATTTAAACCATACTAACACATTATTTTTTCACCTTAAAGTAAGAGAAGCTTTTATTAAGTTTAAACCCTGTGCCCTTTATCGTTCCAGGCATGTAATTACTTTTAAAGGAAGGCCTTCAGTAGTAACATTCATTTCGACACTGTGGTGTATACATTGGAATCCCTCTAAAACAGAACCCCCCCCCAAACATATGAATATTACGATTTGGAAGGGAAATAGAATGTCGATAAGCAGAAGGTTTACAAGGATGTCTATTGAGTAAGAAGAGCACAGCATAATGGGTGCCAACGCTGTGCTGCGGGTGCATTTTGAATAAATGAAAGCTTGGCAGAATATTTTTTTTTTAGAGGTCACAGTGACCTTGACCTTTGAAATACTATAGTGACCCAAAAATGAGTGTGGCATGTAGAGCTCATCAAGGTGCAGCTACATATAATAAAGTTTCAAAGTTGTAGGTGGAAGCTCTTTGATTTTAGAGCCAATGTTAAGGTTTTAGCACGACGCCTACAGGGGACGACACAACGAGCTGGCTATGATAATACCTCGGGTTTTCTTCGAAAACAGCCGATCTAAAAATACACAATTTCGATGTTTTTTGAGAAAAAACACAAAAATTCCAACAGACTTTTAGTTCATCAATAATTATCAACCATTTATATTGCTTTACACAACTGTACACAGCAAGCAAAAACAAGAGGGCCAAGATGGCCCTAGTTCGCTCACCTGAGAGGAGTCGGTTCATTCAATCTTTACCAAATGTCAAACTTGACCTAGATATTGTCCAGACAAACATCCTGGTCAAGTTTCATCATCATTTCATCTGCGAGTCATGATCAATATACCTATGAAGTTTAATGATCCTAGGCGTAAGCATTCTTGAGTTATCATCCAGAAACCATTTTTCTTAGTTGAGTCACCGTGACCTTGTGTGAATACGTTATTTGGCACTGTGACCTTGACCTTTGACCTAATGACCTGATAATCAATAGAGGTTATCTGCGAGTCATGATCAATTAACCTAGGCATAAGCGTTCTTGAGTTATCATCCAGAAACCATTTTACTATTTCAGGTCACCGTGACCTTGACCTTTGACCTAGTGACCTGAAAATCAATAGGGGTCATCTGCGAGTCATGATCATTGTACCTATGAAGTTTCATGATCCTAGGCATAAGCGTTCTTGAGTAATCATCCAGAAACCATTTTACTATTTCAGGTCACTCCAACCTTGACCTTTGGCCTAGTGACCTGAAAATCAATAGAGGTCATCTTCGAATCATGATAAATGTACCTATGAAGTTTCATGATCCTAGGCATAAGCGCTCTTGAGTTATCATCTGGAAACCATTTTACTATTTCGGGTCACCGTGACCTTGACCTTTGATCTAGTGACCTGAAAATCAATAGGGGTCATCTACGAGTCATGATCAATGTACCTATGAAGTTTCATAATCCTAGGCCTAAGCGTTCTTGAGTTATCATCCGGCAACCATTTTACTATTTTGGGTCATCGTGACCTTGACCTTTGATCTAATGACCTGAAAATCATAAGGGGTCATCTACGAGTTATGATCAATGTACCTATGAATTTTCATGATCCTAGGCCTAAGCGTTCTTGAGTTATCATCCGGAAACCATTTTACTATTTCGGGTCATCGTGACCTTGACCTTTGACCTAGTGACCTGAAAATCAATAGGGGTTATCTGCGAGTCATGATCAATGTAGCTATGAAGTTTCATGATCCTAGGCATAAGTGTTCTTGAGTTATCATCCGGAAACCATTTTACTATTTCGGGTCATCATGACCTTGACCTTTGACCTAAAAATCAATAGGAGTCCTCTGCTAGTCTTGATCAATGTACCTATGAAGTTTCATGATCCTTGGCATAAGCGCTCTTGGGTTATCATCCGGAAACCATCTGGTGGACGGACGGACCGACATGAGCAAAACAATATACCCCCTCTTCTTTGAAAGGGGGGGGGGGGGGCATAATGAGAAAACTGCCCCCCTCCCAGCAGCCATGTTATTCAACTGACGGTAATCATTTTTGAACTCAACTCTCGTATCAAGGAAACAAATGTTCTGAGCAAATTTCATGAACATTGGGCCAAAAATGTGACTTCTACTGCGTTGACATGTTTTCATTATATACATATAGAGAAAAATGCCCCGCCCACTGGAAGCCATGTTTTTTCACCTATCCCGACCATTTTCAATCTCGTCCGAGATATCAATAAAACCAATGTTTTGACCAACTTTCATGATGATTGGACAAAAATTGTGACTTCTAGAGTATTTACAAGGTTTCTCTCTAGCCAAATACATGTAGGGAAAACTGCCACTATATACATATAGAGAAAAATGCGCCGCCCACTGGCGGCCATGTTTTTTCACCGATCTCGATTATTTTTTAACTTGTCCGAGACATCAATAAAACCAATGTTTTGACCAACTTTCATGATCATTGGGCAAAAATTGTGACTTCTAGAGTGTTTACAAGGTTTCTCTATAGCCAAATAAGGAAAACTGCCCCGCCCTCTGGCGGCCATGTTTTTGAACACACAGGAACCACTTTTGAACTCAATCAAGATATCATTAAGACAAACATTTTGACAAAGTTACATGAAGATTGAACATAAAATGTGACTTCTACAGTGTTAACAATTTTTAATTTTTTTTACCTAGTGACCTAGTTATTGACCCGGCACAACCCAGTTTCGAACTCGGCCAAGATTTTATTGGGGCAAAGCTTTTGACCAAGTTTCATGAAGATGGGACAAAAAATGTGGCCTCTAGAGTGTTTACGAGCAAATGTTTACGGACGGACGGACAGACGGACGGACAAAGACCGGTCAGAAAAGCTCACCTGAGCAATCAGGTGAGCTAAAAACACAACTCCACCTAGAACTGCATGTATGTGATCAGGAAATATTTTCACTATTAGAATTACCAGAGGCAGTTATCATGTGTCGACCAAGATGGACACATCCATGCCGGTATTTTCCGCCGTTTTATACTCTTTGTTACTTGTATTGATTGTTTAAATGCTGCTCAATTTCCAAACATAGCAGCAAGAAAGCGATAAGTGTTTATTTCATATAAATATTTGCTCTTGCAACTTCAAGAGTTTCCAGTTTTGAGGACATTTTTTATATATTTTTCTATTGAAAAAAAGGACAAGCAAATTTGTTTTAGAGAGTTCTCTTGTTTAAAGTGTTTCTACTGGACTTAATAAATACTGTACACTCCAGTATGTTAGTCATTATTATTAATTATACTTCATCTAATAAACAACATATAAACAATACATGTATATATTTCTGACTTGGCAAACCGTACAAATGTGTAACACTATAGAACACACAAGATGCCAGACAAAATCTAAACACAAGTTCTTACATGGCTCTGACTTTGTAGTCTTTTTTCTTTTCCAGCACACCGAGATGAGCACGGGCAGTTGGCTGAAATAGTATATACAATAATATAAACCTTGCTCTGGGAAAACAGGGCTTAATGTAGTGTCTTAAGTGTTGTCCAAGGTGAGCCTTTGTAGTCTGCGCAGGCTCATCAGGTGCAACACTTTCATATGGTCCTTCTGTGCCTAATTCTGTATTTTGTGTTAACTGTAGTGTGTCCAGCACTCCTTCCCAATAAACAAACTAGATTCATGAAATTTGGGACTTATTAATTATATATGGATAATTCGGGACATTTGACAGATTTCCGGGACTGTGGGACACGTTCTTCATTTCGAGGACAATCCCGGACAATCCGGGACGTATGGCATGTATGAATTTCTACGGTCCTACTAAATACCACTAAGGACCGCTAAGTACCACTAAGGACCGCTAAGGACCACTAAGAAGGTCCAAATGACCACTAAGAAGACATTTATGTAATTTGTAGTGATAAGGGGGTAATAATAAATGTCATTTTCACATAAAAAAAATCAAGGGGAGGATAAAGAGAAGGTTTTCATGGGTTATCGTGTAATTAAGGTAAGTGTTGTTGCTCAAATGTTTATGCTGGTGATTTTTTTTACTGTATTTACTTTAAGAAAACAAATTTGTGTGTTGAAATATTTATATTCTATAATTGTTTCTGTAAATCATTCAAAATTCCGTCAAGACCGGACAAAAACACAGTTGGTTAGCGTGTTGCTATGATATTAAATAGTGAAAACATCATTTTGAATGATAAATAATCATGTTATAACGAAAAATTAACTTTTCTGAAAAAAAAAATTCACTATCAAATATATATATAACAAGGTACGCAACTCAAAATCTCCCCAAAAACGGGGTGCATCGCTTTGAACAGCCATAAATTCATCAATTGTGCAGCGATTTTCACGATCTCGGTCTTATTCAACGCAGAAATGAATTTCCTTTCTGGAAATGTATATGTCTTGAAATATTTTTACAAATGCTGGGTCAACTTTTAAGAAATAACACGATACACAACTCGCATGATCCAGTTGTTTTTTTTGTCACGAAAAATAATCATAAAGTTGCTGCTCACATAAAGTTACCTATTCTTCTCCAGATGGTTTCCATGTTTTCCAAACATGGTCATTAAAAACGCAGATTTCTCCACAAAAAATAGTTTTCCGGAGAAACCCTGCTGAGAGGTTATGGCATCTTTTTGCTAGCTAGAATTCTTAAATACCTCCTTAGTGGTCATTTGGACCTCCTTAGTGGTCCTTAGTGGTTCCTTAGTGGTCCTTAGCGGTCCTTAGTGGTACTTAGTGGTCCTTAGTGGTATTTAGTAGGACCCGAATTTCTACAATCCAAAATAGGAAACCGTCCGAAATCATATTCACGTACGTAATTATTACAATTCGTTATCAATCTCAAATTAAACTTAAGAAAATACCTGGCCACGTTCTCTGTGCGAGCGTGCTCTCGATTTGCTAGCATTCTTCCAGGAAGACATCTCAGTGGAACAAAGCGAACGCCACAAAATTCAACGTGTTGGAATTATCGTCGTTGTTGTTGTTTTTATCGCAAAATCAAGGTAGACAATCATTTTAAACGCCACAGGATAAAAGCCACAGGATAACAATTTAGCGGAAAGAAGGGATGTACCTTGTTTCGCCACATCACTAATGCGCCCCAAAGGCCATGTTGGCTCCCCCCGCCTGCAATTCAGTTCGCCCCACCAGGTTTTCACATCGCCCTTCTGCGATAACCGAATCGCCCCACACCTTAAATATCAGTGCCTTATATATTTACGACCTTGATGAGTAGGTATGAAAATATTATTCGAGTGCTTCGTTATCTTGAATGATTAAAATTCGTCTGTAACGTTACATATATCTTGGAGTAACAGTGTTTTTTTCAAGGTGTGAGGAAAGGTGTCGGGGCCCTTCAGTAGGGGAATTTCGCGTCGTTTTGCTTGAAAAGGGGAATTTTTTAGCTTGTTGTATAAGTGCATGTGTGTTTTAAAGGGTTAAATTACATTCAATAGCTTATACAGTGTTTGATAAAATTATAGAAACATCTTTCCAGCTCATGAGCTATTCTCTTAGAGGATGCATTTAAGATAAGACAAAACCGTCATGTAAAACATCATAGTCTTCATAGCCAAACCCAAAGACGAAGAAGTCATGTAATACGTTAGTAGTACTTACGTTGGGCAAAGATGATGAATATGAGTAGGCAAACCAAATGTGAAGGCATACCGACTTGAGATACACAAGTAAATCTGCTTAGTTTCAGTTCTGAAACCAGGTCAGATTTTCAGATAAATCTATTGATTATCACATATAAAATCACTGACTCTGACAATTTAATCTCTTATTACTAAGCAATGAGGCAATGACTGTTTTGAATTACCTCGATCCTTTCATATTGTACATTGTACCTGACTACCCACCATTTGTTAAAAAAACATGTGAAAGTAAATTATTTTGTCTAAGATGTTTTGTTTTAGATAGAGCTAGCTATATTAATAGGAAAGATGCCTGTTTCAACCCTTCTTTATAAACAGAAAACGGGGTCGCTAAAACCGATGACAAACAGAAAATCGCCGAATTTCGGCTTCTGTTTTCTCATACTAGAGGTCAAATAATTGTTTGAAATGATTTTAAATTGTTTTGATACACGTTTCCTTAGATGTTTGTCATAATTTGGACTGAATTCATGGAATAAAACTATTCTTTTTTTTTCTACGTATATTATAGACATTCTGAGGGGATTTTTCTTCAGAAAAAGGGGAAATTTATATATGTTTTAAGGAGGGGAATGGGACCGATTTTCGGCCCTAAAATGGCTGAAAACACTGAGTAATTACGTGATAAGATCTACCTGATTTAATGGATAATCAAATTAACTCAGAAAGCGTTGGTCTTTTAGAGCGTCTCGTCCATCAACACACACGGTAATATGAATGTGTGACAAATGAAATCATAATCTGCACTTGTTTTTTTTTACAAAAAGTTTACTATACGTATTGGTTTACGTATCACGCTAAATATACTTATCTTTAAAATACTTGTTAGATAAATAGAATCGAATACAATTCCTTATACGACAATAGTAGGGTGTATTTCTTTTATTCTACCCTAATGGGCGTTTGATTTCTTTTATAACCTTTTCATACACTGTTTCTCGTTGAATTGGAAATATATTTGTTAACATTATATGATAATCGGATAATCCACGGCCGCTAAATGAGAATTATGTTATATATGTCCCTAGATAATCATAGTTACAAAATGTTCAAGAAAACAAACCCAATAATTAAGTCCCATTGACAATGAGGTCGTTTAACGCCGTGTTCTACGAGACTTTCGTCATTAGAATTTTTGTTTAAATAGCTGTCTGATCAGGATGGACTTGATTGGAAAAAAACCCTACTCAATGCGTCACTTGGGCAAAATGAGTTAACTTAGTATTGGGATACTTGTAGCAAGCAAGAATGAACAAACAACTTGATGCGTATATTCATCAGTGTACAAATATATTTATAAAAAAACCCAAATATGTATGGATAGTCTACATTTGTCTGAAACCTAATCGAAATGAAAACATAAGATGATATAATACATAATATTTACTAAGTCTGAATATCACACGTGCAAGTCATCGAACTTGTTGTACCGATCTTAATTAGTCATTCATTCACTGGTCGAAATCCGCACATGAACAACGACTATTTGAAGTTACTGAATTGGTTCCACTGTGGAGGAAACGTCGGACAGCAGTTGTGCAGTTGTTTGACCTTTAGTTTCTCCCCTCGAACCCTCCGCCACCATGACCAGCGTGAGCGTAAACTTGTTGGCTTTGGCACTCAAGAGGGGAATCAGCTCGTAGAAGGGTGGGGTCGTCTCTAGGGCATGCGAGTTCATGCGACGGTGCCACCCTTCACAGTCGTTATTCGTGCGCGTGGCGCGTCGGAACGCGTTCCACTAGAGGGGTGGTAACGTCATGGAGTTCACCCACTGGTCGAAAATGTGTTTTCGCAGCTGCAGAAGCCGCTCGTCAGTCAAACTGCCGAAACGTGAGTGGAGGACCGGCTCTATTTCCTCCACCGGCACGAATGACAGCGACATCAGCTCGCGGACGATCTTGTGGATTTCTCCGTGAGGCTTCCTTTTGTAGTCAGACTAAAACAAAAAATCAACGGACTATTCAATAGCCTATTAAAATCAAACGAGGGGGTCGTTTAAAATCAGTGTCCCTACTTTTACTTCCCGCAAACTGCATTATACACGTTCATGTATTGGACTTCTCACTCTATGTTTGAGTATTTAATGGTTGATAGTACGGTATTGGAATGTGATTAAACTATGAATAATGGATTCCTCTGTACAAAGGTCGTGGCTTTAAGTATATTCGTGTAAAAAGTTTATACCTGTAAACCGAGACTTCGGGCTTTATTCCAAACAGCCTGTCCGCACCGACAGTTGCAGCCTATTATTGCTACTGTCGGCATAGCTTGCCGGAAACCGGACCAGATTGCTTTCTTGAAGTCCGCAACCATCGTTGTTACTGCCGGAGTTCTTGTAATCAGGTTGAGAATTGTCTCGAATGCCTACAAGTGAACAGAAGGAATTTCAAATATTATACATTGATGGGTAAACACAATATTTGGAATAGGCGTCACCAGGTCTGAATGAGTTAATGTGGCAATTTACTAAATTTGACTAAAATGTGAAATTTTAATATTAAAACCATAAATACCATATCTCCCGGGATTGACAGCCGCTTTAGCCAAATTCCTTTTCGTGTTATCAACGCGTATGTGAATGTTTTTCAAATATTTACGTAATCTGGAAATATGTTAGTGTGTGGCTTAATTAGCATATTTCGGAAAACAATTGAAACAGATATTCAATAGTAAATGTATTCGTAAAAGTTAGTTTTCTGTTTATTCATTTGAGTTTTATGTGGCTTAATTAGCATATTTCGGAAAATAAATAGAAACATATATTCAATACTAAATGTATTCGTAAACTTTAGTTTTTTGTATCTTCATTTGTGTTTAAAAAATTTCGTTGTATTTAACTAAAAAATGTTAAAAAATATCAAAATTAATAAAAATTTCTTCGTGGCAAATTCTTAGCTTATTTAAATAGTCAACGCTGTAAATTTAAACAACATTAAACAAATTAATTATACATGATAACAATCCTAACACACTAGCTCACTTAGCAACAGTATACATTTTGAAGACATAAAGTATGAAATGGGTTCTTGCAATGCTTACATTCATCTAGTTACACAAGTCAAATGTTAAACTATACAACCACCATTCTAATCACAACTTGAGCATTTTAAGGGGAGGTTCTACTAATGTTGTTAAAACTTGTTATCCAAACCTTTTGCTTGTCTATTCACATGTGACATTTGTAACTTGTACATGTATATATGTAATTGTATTCTTTTATGAACGCTAAATGGACACATAAACACACATAAATTGATAACTGGGCGATCTGATAGGGATCGGGGGCGGTAAGAAATATCGGACGGGGCGGATCGAAAAATGCCTCGGGGCGAGTTGGTATTTTCAGCATGGGGCGATAGTGCGAATCGTCTGGCACCCGAAAGAAGTAGCCGTCTCAATCCACTCTGGATCAGCAGACGATTTATTTCATTTGATTTATTTTGCGTCTCAATCGTGATGCATCGGCCATCTCCGGACTCCTCCATAAGATCGGCAATCGTGATACAACGGCTATATCCGGACTCTTCCGTAAGATAGGAATAAATCGTTGGCCAATCGTAAAACTTCGTCCATCTCCGGAGTCTCCGTAAAGAGCCGGTTGGGTCCAGAGTGATCCTTGGCTGATCCAGAGTGTAGCCGTCTTTTGCGAATAGGTTACGGTATACTAGCTCAATACTTTTGGTGTTCAAGCTAAACCCTGTAAAAAATGGAACGTCATTTATTTGAAGACACAATTCTCTGTATGGGAACTTGCTATTACTTTATTTTTGAATATTTCTGTATGCATGTGGTAGGGAAAACATTGTTGTATACTAAAGTTTTTTGCTTTTAGGCTTGAGACTACATGAGACTTTGACAGATGTCGGGAAACCCTCATCAACTGGAGAGAAGCCGGTAAAAAAGGTGGCCTTAAAACAGTGACCGTTGGTTCGCGTAGAGTTCTTTCTTAGATACTACATGACCTATCTTTGTTATTGTTTAAATCTATTCGGCTTTGAATGCTCTTAAGAAAATGTATGGTTATGCGGATGTCTACGCGTCAAACTTTGACTTTATTTTTTGTTAAAGCTATTGCTTTCACATTGAATTCGTTACGGAAATCTTTTAGTATATTGTGACCAATAGATCAATCTCGTGCACGACGGTTACATTACATTCACATTGTCAATCGTAACACTTCGTCCATCTCCGGGGTTTATGCAATAAAAAGCCGGTTGGGCCCAGAGTGTCACATTGTATGTGAGAGCAAGGAACGACAGCTCTGCGTGATGATTGCGAATAGAAATGCGTAACGTTAAAACTTAAGGTAAGAAAAAACCCTCGATGAGTTTGAATAAAAATACATTCATTTAAATTTTAAGTTAAATTCTTTCAGATTGCGAAAGAATTCTAGCGTGTCACTTTTATTTTTTGTATGCTGTACTTTCTGCATAATTGAACTTTTTATATGTGGTTTACCTTAAAAATTGTCGAAAAACATTTATTCATATAGTATTAAACAGATATTTGTAATCAACCATCATCACGCGATGTGTAACGGTGGCACGGATATGATAAAGGTATGCTAGGAGCTAATCAACCCAATATATACCACCTCATTCGGGTTAACAGTCCAAATCAGTATGATAAAGGATTTCTCCGTATTTCTGCGGAGGTTGTTAAATTTGAAGTTGACGGCAAAATATTTTTTAGCCATTAAACATTAAAACATTGAAATTTTGGCAATAGGTAAAAATTAGACTATGAACTAAAACACATAATAAAGTGTCTAGAAGGATCTGTAATATTGGTTTGACCACATAAACGTGATTAAGTGTCCTGCAAGCGATGCTCATTTGTCCGTCCGTGTCTATCAAGCTTCTGCTGATCCCATTTTATTTTGACATTCTTCAGCATTTTGCCGTTTCGACTTCATCTCCATGTCCTTTGTAATATTTAAGTCCATTGGTAAATAATATAGAAGACTAAAAACTGGTTTACTAAAAATGCAACATAAAACATGATAATATCATATAAAACATGATAACTAATCGTTTTCAGACGAATTGAATACAACTTATTGTAATAAAGATGTAAGATTATATTTATAACCATTTTGTTTTCGTCATTATTTACGTTGCCAATAGTTTCATAAAACATACAATTTAATTTCACGCAACTGTTCAGTGATACTGCTTGGCCAAAATGTTTAATGATTAAATTAACAATTGATTAGAACCGTAGTCTCGCAAATACACAAACGCAATCAAATACGTTTACACGCATTTAAAAGGCTGTAAATCAGTGGTCGTAACTGTTCTGTAATACATGTTTTATATGTGTGTTATTTATGAATGCCCATGTTAGTCCCATCTGTTTCAACTATGGACTTACTCACATGGGCATACGGGGTGACCACATGGGTTAAATATGGGATAGCCTCCATATGCATATAATGGATGAGCTTACGGTTAAGATGATGCAATTGCATTACGTGTAATGCAATGATCATTTGACTTAACCAATTTAAACAATCATATACATACATGTACACAGGGCATTACATAAACAACTTACATTTAGTCTTTTATACGTTTTGAATAAAAACACCATGATTACTACAATAAACACACGTTGCATTCTACAGCTCTGACAATATATCATTGTAAACAATGAAAGTATAAAAGTTGTTGGCCGTAAAACGAGTCCCTGCTATGAAGTAAAAGATAAAACATATTAAACTATACCAATTAGGAAGTGGTTATTGTTTAAAAATTTATCGACGTGTTTATCATGGTACATTATACTAGGAAGGAATGTCGGCATAATTACCGGTAAACCCTATTTTGACTTCATAAACTATAAAACATAGTATCAGACTATTCAATATCTATTAAACCTCAATCTCCACGCAGAGTTGTCGTTCCTTGCTCTCACATACAACTCTGCGAAAGGCTCAGCACGCCATTTTGTCTATAGAATAGCTAAAACCGAACAAACGCATTCAATGTATATTTGATTGGATATTTAAGATCGCATGCATTAAATTAAGAAATATGACTTTTAAATGTACGATAAATCGTGCAAAAACTTGCGAGTTTTAATGCAACTCTTTGGAACTATTTTCTTGCCCATTTACGCAGATGGAATCATTTCACGCACTTTACAAATGTTAACAATTGAACATAATGTTTATTGAGTGACGTTAGGAATTGCTTCGACGTGTGTATGTATGTTGGTTTCTTAACATCAAGAAACCATATCAATTTTATAATAATGAATTAAGACTGATATAAGATATCATGGTATGAGATGGTTTTCTTTAATGCAGTGAATGCAATGTAACCGTCGTGCAAGAGATTGTTTAGTATACTGTAACCTCAATGATGAACGCCTGGTATGATCATGACATGAATGAGACGCTTTCATAACAATAGTCCGTTTTGAGCCCAACACAGAGGTGAATGCAATGTAACCGTCGTGCAAGAGATTGATTAAACCTCCGTTCCATGCCGTAGTCAAAATTGAGATTAAGCGGTGAATTTATCATTCAGATATTAACATAATAACGCTGCAGCTTAGACGGCAATGGGGATTTAATTATCTGCTCGAATAAATGTTATTTACGTCAAAATCACCACCTTAGTTTGAACAAGTAAGATCTAGTGTTGCTACTGATCTGAGGGCGATGTTCTGCTTCAAAAGTACCCCGCACGTTTTTCAAATGAGAAGTAACAACCCATGTATTGAGCGACTCAAGAGATATCAAGCATACATCGATGTGCTTGCATTTGGCCCACGCGTGTTTGAACTTAAAACGTCGCGATGGTTCTGTCACCGGTTTATTGAATACATGTTTGCTTCTTGATGACGAATTTTCTGAAGCGAGAGGTACATGTTTTTTTATTCTGACCAAAACAACAGCAATGCAAGTCATTTTTTAGTCGGAGAAGAAAGCATTATAGTAGACAGGAATGTTTGTATAATTCAAATGTTATGATCGTGTCAGAGGAATGGTATTAACAATATTACTTCATACCTTTGATTTGGCACAAATCTGTTGAGTTGTATTGTCATTTTGTTAATAGAACAGGAGAACGTCAGTTAACGCTGTTGATACAACCATGGTCTTCCTGCGATCTACCAACAATTAATTTATGTTGTTCGTAATACGCCTACACGTTATCATTGATTATCAATCAGGAAGTGATTGGTAGAAAACATTATTTTCTATTGGGCTATATTTTAATCAATACAAGGAAGTAACGATACCTGCAAGGATATAAGTTAGATTTTTTTAATCGATTTTGTGGTACGCATATACTGCAATCAAACAAAGTTAAAACGTTTCAATAAAACATATTGACGCAGATATGGCATTATTTCGAAACGTAGATATACCAAATATCGCAGAAGATCCAAAAGCAAAGCTGATGTATTATTTCAAATGCATCACGGATGTACTCCAGTTCACAAGCGACAATCCATTTATTGAGCGTATCAAAATCTATCAGGCATACATAGATGTGTTAGGACCTATGTTGGAAGCTCTTCGACAAATGGTGGTGCTTTTGGCGCCCGACAAATTCTTGGGACAATGTTTATTCTTTGACTCTTAGTTTTGTACGACCGGTGGTGGTTGCCCAATTATTCTCAAAAAGACTACAGCCATTCCATCCCAGTTCGCCGCATTAGATGGGGTACAGGTCGACGGAAATATCTATGTGGTACGAAAAGTAATGATAGTGACACCGGAATGGTTGAGAGACTTTTACATTGTGCCTCTCATAATTATTGAAGAAATTATAAAAATTGAGCATCAAGAACAGCGGCAACGACAGAAAAGCTGCGCATGAACTCTTCTATGAGAGATACAAACATGACAATACAATTGGTAGAGGGAACATGATGATTCATTACAGGAATGCAGAACATTTTTCGATGGTGCTAATGGAACAATGTAAATTGATGAAAAATATTAATATTATTAAAAAGTATACACAACAAATTGGTGACTGTTAGATGCATATCGGATGAGTGTATTTGTGTGTTGCTTAATACATATCAAATCAAGTTAATTACAATGTTCAATTGTAGATATAACATATTTTGAAGTTGCCAAACATCTATATTTTCTTTCTGGATATGGTTGGACTATTTAGAATTTAGTTGTAATTATATTAAATGATATTATATCAATTTAATTTGTGCTTGTATTTTTCTATGTATTTCTTTTATAGAAGTTCTATTTTTTACTAGTTTTGTACTGTATTTTTTACACTTAGCGCTGAACGATATAGCGTCTAAATAAAAGGGGTTAGCAATCATATATGTTTTAAAATAAATATATACTCGTGTTCCTTCACTGTCGTTTGGCAAATACACAAGCGAAACCAGATTTGTCACTACCGGGGTTCAACAAATCTCTCACGTAATTTTCATGTTTTAAATAATAAATAACGCAGCGACAAGTTAAATAACTAAATTGCAACATTGTTATAACTAAAGTTCATCATATCCACTTATGCCAAGCGTCTAGAAAAAAGGCCTTTGCGGCGTCTCATCAGGGTCTGCGCTGTTTGCTTAAAGAAATTTCGGTAAGAAATATTTTAAATATAGAAATAAATATACTAAAAATCCCTAATTTTGGAAATACATTCATCCAATTTAGAAGGATGGGAGAGTTCACTAGGCATACATGAGTTAATAATAAGTTACTCGTACTGGAGGCTTTAGCTTAATGCATATACACTTTTTCAAGAAATCGACTAACAAAAACAAATGAGAAAAAAGGGATTGTGTTCCGACTAACTGCATTTTATCCGCATAAAAGTTTAAAAATAACTTCAAAATGGCTTGAAATATTTATTTTCGTAGTTTTTTGTTCACACCTACCTGCGGATGGATAGACAAAAAATGGGCAGGATGAATTCGGTAATCTTACCCTAAATAACCCTACTAGTACCAATGCTTGAGATGCACAAATAGTACGAAGGAAGTCTGACGTAGAATAGAATTATATGCCAATAAAAACAACAACAACAACTCACAGTTGGGTTAACAAGCTTACTATGAGAAAACATGAAAACGTAACTTTAAAATGTTTCATAATGCTAAGGGCGCGTCGTGAAAATGAGTTTGTTGATGTGTGACTTTGTACTTGTTTGTTTCACTTTGTAATTCTCGCAAATATGGCTTCAGTGTTATCCAACCTAACACGCTGTTGCATGAAATAGACGCTTTTAAATAAATATTTTGGTATATATGAAGAAAACAGTTTTGCTAACAAATTAGTTGTAATATACTTGGCCTTAAGGCAAAATACCAAACTACCATGAAATCTATGTAAATCTAGAATTGATTAATGCTTTCAATTTCAATATATATACCCCACTTTAAGAAACAGCGATGTGTGACTAAAAAACCAATTCGATGCGCATTCGTTGGTTTTTCATTTGCCTTTTGAGTCGAACAACTCAGGCACGTTACATTGTGATTACTGTGCACAAATAACCGAACATTTACCTTGCATTTGAACTGTTTTGTATACACATTTAGAAATCTAGAAATGATGAATGCTTTCAATTCTTTTAATAGCATGAATACATATATGTCTCTGCAATACAATAAGTATAAAATAGTTTCGGTAATGTCGTGATAAAAACACACAAACGTTTACCTCAAATTACGGAAGAGCGATGTTTCACTGCATTCATTGGTCATCATTTGCTTTTGAGTCAAATAACTTATACACGACTGATTATGATTACGGTGTTCAAATAACCAAACATTTACCTTGCATTTGAACTGTTTTGTATAAATTTGGCTTCGAATGACAAACGATGACATTAACTGATGAACAATGTGTATGTATTGTGTTCATTTGTTGCTAGGGTTTAAAGAATGAAATTAATGATATCGTTCATACGCTTGACACAGATTGAATAACTTCATTGTTTGATATGTTTATTTTCATTTATAGGTTTTATTAGAATATATTTTTAAAATATCGATAAAACTGCTATTTTTCTTGACAATTGAATCGTACGTAATCATCTTTAATGATAGTGCACAAACCCTTTACACAACAGAGCCGATGGAAACAATTTATAACTTTTTTGTTAAAGGGCCTTTTCAGAGATTTTGACATGTATTGAATTTTGTCATGAAATGCTTTATATTGATAAATGTAAACAGTGGATCTAAAAAGCTCCAGTAAAAAAAAACAACAAGAATAAAATTAAAGAAAGAAAAACAAGTAACCATCAACTGGGCTCGAACCACAGACCTCTGGAGTAAAAGTTTATCGCCTAGACCACTCGGCCATCAGTGCTCATACAATGAGTGTTGAATTTATGCTTTACATAATCAATCCTAGTATTATCACAAAATATAACAACAACATTACTCACCAAATTATTCAATCGTTTCGCGTTGCAACGCTTTATAATTTCAGGTTTTAAAATCGTCAAAAGATGCATGTAATGGATACTTTAGAGCATGGACAATGTTTAGTATTACTGCTTTCCTTACAAACATCATAACTACAATGAAAATATGCGAATCTGAAATGATTTTTGTTAATTTTGTCAATTTACCAGAACGTGAAAGTGTTCCTTTAAGCGGTAAAGAAGACGACAATCCAATACCAATAGCTTTATATGACGGTTTATCAATCCTTGTACGTCTATTTACATAACTTGCAGCAGATAGTACAAACTGCAGACAGTATATGGCGGTCTTAATTTGTAGTACACTTATTTTTAGAAAAAACTCTTACATTTAAGGTAAGTTTCACAAGTCAAAATATCGAGCTTAATTAAATGATTTTGTAGTTACACTGCGCTGTTTTAATAAACCCGCAACGAAAAGATATTGGTATATATGTGGTGAATTTACATAAGAACGTAAACAAAGCAAAAAAATGAATATGTTTTATGCTATTAACGTACTTCTCTTTTATATCGTGCAAATACGCATGGATGCTCGTTTGTTTCATGTAGTGTGCTACGTATATCCAAGGTACAGGATCAACGGGGTTCGCAGGGCTTTACGCAGGGCATGGCTGGAAAGAATGTAAACACACCGTCAAGAGTTGTATTTTAGCAAATATCTTAAGTTTTTGAAATGCATTAGCAAAAATCTTTAGTGCATAAAAATTTTTCTTGCAGTTTGTGCTGATATCTTAAGATTACCATTGAATACGTCTGAATCGTTGCCAAAATTTCCCGTTGCGTTGAACATAACCGTGTAAATGAATGCGTTACACATCGAACTTTCGGCAAAGAACATTTACAAGAACAAGAAATCATTGTATGAAAACAAACAATCATACATTGTTCCAATCCAAATTTCAAACCGGAGCTGTCGACCGTCCAAAGCTGAATGATTTTCAATCAATTTACTTCTGCTTAATCCATCTACAACGCCACCTATCGGACTATACGTTATGTAAAGGGAAATCAATTTTCTTTTAATTCGTTCACTCAAACAAAGAAAATTATATTTCCCATAAACCCTCTCCTAGTCTGATAATAATAACAAACACACTTTTCAATTCAAACAATTCAAATTGTTATTTGTATTTAGCACTTGGTGAAATTACTGAAATCAATGAACGGGAAAATAGGAAAAATATCAAGACAAAAATATTATCTTGTTCATATATGAAACATAAAAATGTATTGGAACAACAATACAACAGCATACTAGAAGTATATTTACTTATGTTAGTATGTATACACAATTTAAAGTAAAGAATGTTCTTTACGGCACATGCTATAGTCCTAAGCACAAAGACACAGACAACCTCTCATGTAAATTGTCCTTCACACATCCGTCTTTAGCGCTTTCACTTGTCCATCTGCCATGACGTTTAAACATTCTGTCCTTAACACCATTATTTGCGGCGACAGAAGCACCGCCTGCTCGCAAAGAATGAAAACAATAAACGGTCACGTCTGCCACATGTGGCTTTACAGCATTCATAAACAATTCACGTAAATTTGTATAGGACATCTGTTTGTTAAAATTCCTGACTTTAAACCCCTTTTTCGTTATACGTATATTACAAAACAAATAATTATCTTCTTCTAACTTTCCCCAATTTGTCAATTTTTTGGTGTTTTCAAAAGGACACAATTCAGTCCCTGTACACGCTATCATTATCCAAGAACCATCTCTAAATTGATCTGTTTTACTTGTTTCTAAGTATAAATATAAAGAAGTGAAACTCAAGCTGCTGGAGTAGTATTGAATTATTATTATAAACAATTAGTAGGTCGATTATTTAAGGCAAGTGACCGATTGCCAAACAGTACAAAACAGCACAATACAGCACAATACAAAACAACATAAACACAAATAAGAATAAAGCTGGGGTCACCGCCTTGGAACGGTCAATGCAAAGCATTGGGGGTTTAAACCGGTTTTGGAGCGCTCAACCTCACACTTGGCCCAGCAATATTCATAATACATTTAAGTGTAAATAAAATTTAACCTCATAGCATTGTAACTCAAATTAAACAATAATAAAAGGGAATTAAAACGCATTCAATGTAATTACCATTTAATTACTCAATGGTATTGAAGATAGCAGAGCAACAGAGTTACAACTTTTTGAGGAACGATGGAATGAAATTATGAACAAGTGTCAACTACATTCCTTCTTTATAGAAAAAGATTTAAAAATATAGCATCATGAAGTTTATATTTCAGAGGATCATCGCACAAATACAGGAAAAAGCAGCAATAATGGGTGTTAAAGTTCCATATCTATATAAATGTGCTTGTATTATTGAATCTTTCACTGACTACTATCTTGAACATATTATTGAAAATGCACTTAACAAAACTAGAAATCGTATCAAAATTGAGTTTTGTAACAAAGGTCTTGATTTAATAGACCTTCCAAAAATATTCAATGATAAAAATGTACGTCGGTTGATTCCCCCTTATTTCCGCAATACTGAATCACCACTTATTTGCTACAAATATAGTAAACCTTTAAGAAGCATCGTTTTTAATTATAATTCTATTTCCACAGATATTAATGTAATTAGAAATTGTCCTACATCATGTGACTGTTCTAGTTCCAAATATATATATGGTCCAGTTGGACATGTTTTTACTGGGGACCTTAATTTCATTCAAAATAAAAACCTTAGAAATTTACTACGCAGAGGCCCTAAGTATAGATTGCCTATTCCTGTTGATTTTGATGACTGCATTTAGAAAATCGTAACATCCTTACAGGATTATTGCACTAAATGGTGCAGAAAGGAAAATGCTGAAATTACTGCACACAATGATTGGAAAACAAAAATATTTAGTATGGCCATGAATAAAATATATTTTTATGGTACAAATCCTTTGGCCTTTCCACATTCACCTAAATTTAATAAACAAAATCCCTGTAAATTGCTTGAAGACTTAAAATCTAAATTCGTCATAGTTCCTGCTAATAAGGCTGCTAATAATGTTATAATAATATGACGAGTGTTTTATGTTCAAACTATTTCACTAGAACTTTCACAAACTACATCATATTGTGATTACAATAAGCAACCTAATGAAATTATTGCCGACCATATTGCCGAATGCAAAAAATTAAATGTAATAGTGCCGAATGCAAAAAATTCAATGTAATAGTCAATATTACTGACAAAAAATTGCCATCACTTTACTGGATACCTAAATTACATAAAACGCCGTATAAAAGTCGTTTTATCTTTAATTCAGTGTCTTGTACCACCAAGCAATAATCAGTGTATCTTACATCTGCATTGAGTGCTATTAGATATCATATAGCTAAATATTGTAATAAAGTTTATGATAATAGTAATATTAACCTCTTTTGGTCAATAAACAACTTTTTAGAAGTTATTGATAAAATTGAAAAGAAAAAATATAAGGTGTCACAAGTAAGCACTTATGATTTTTCTACACTATATACAACGCTTCCTCACGCTTTAATAAAGTCCAAACTTGTTTCTTTGATTGAAAAAAACATTTGCTAAAGATAAGTGTTCATATCTAGCTTTAAACACTAAAACAGCTTTTTTTTACTAATCAGATATTAGATAATTACATCATTTGGACTGGTCTTGACTTTTGTGCTGCACTTACTTTTCTTTTGGATAACTTGTTTGTTGAATTTAATGGTAAACTATTTGAACAAATTATTGGCGTTTCTATGGGTACTAATTGTGCGCCACTTATAGCTGATCTTTTTTTTTATTGTTATGAAAGCAAATTTATGTTAGAATTATCTAAAACTAAACAAGTAGATTTGATTCAATGTTTTAACCTTACTAGTAGGTACATTGATGACATACTTAATTTAGATAATCCATTATTTGAACAATATATTCACAAAATCTACCCAAACGAACTAGTCTTAAATAGATCGTCTCAATCCAATAAAGACGCTGCGTATTTAGACTTACATCTAACTATTAATAATAATATGATTAAAACTAGTTTATACGACAAACGGGACGACTTTAACTTTGAAATTATGAATTTTCCGTTCCTATATGGCAACATCCCTTAAGGTCCTTCCTATGGTATTTACATTTCACAGTTGGTACGTTATGCCAGAGCATGTTCATGTATTAAAGGTTTTAATGATCGTAATCTTATATTAACAAAGAAATTGCTAAAACAAGGCTTTTTATATCATAACCTTATAAGTAAATTCGCTAGATTTCACTCAAAGTATGGTGATTTAATTTCGAAATATAATGTTTCTTTAAAATGGCATTTAAATAATGGAATTTCCCATCCATCATTTTATGGAGATGTTTTGAAACGTGTCCACAAATTAAAAAATGTTAAAGAAAATGTTCATATTAAACTTTTCAATTTAATTAACTCGTTTTTATCAAAAGGATATGATGCTGATGTACTTAAAAAACGTGCTTGATGGTTTTTGATTCATTATATCTTTCTTCTCTTAAAATTTGGAATCATTATGATATTATGGGCATTTTTCACATTTGAGCATAATTGTGTCTTTGTGTCGTTTGCACAAATCTGCATGAAAACTACATAAAGCCATATATTGGTCATAAAAAATAATATCCGAAACTCTGATGTTAAATAATTTAGTACTACGCAAAAATCCAGCTTAAGCCAACAAACAAGCACGAATAGTTCGTTGATGTTTTAAATTTGTTTTTCATACATTTTACTGTTAATCTTCCTTAAAATTGCAACTGTAATTGGCTCTTTTTTCATTTTTGCCTTTGCCGAAATTCTTTTTCCGGATACTAATAAATTTACTAACAATTTTGAATCAGTAGGTGAATTAAAACCAAACATATCATGATGCCACTTATTGCATAAAATGCAGTAACAACTGGGCTTGGGGAACTAGCAGTTTGTATTACTGATACAAGATATAATGCTACCGTAAATGCTTTAGCGGGCAAATGTCACTACTCCCAAACTCATTACGCATAGCCCATTTTCTAAAACGTTCAAACGCATTATGGTAACTTTTACTGGTACTCTGAGCTCTGGATTTGAATAGTAGGTCGGGGAGCAGCTCCACTTTGTCCAATAAAACCTCCGGCAACTCGCCTATTGCCTCTTTGTAACTCTAAAAAAACAATCGTGTAAACATATTTCGGTAAAAACATTTTGTCTTAGACTTACAATAAACCATAAGAAAAACAAATACAAAATCTATTACCGCATATAAGCTAACTATATGTTTTTCAATGTTTGTCACGTCAATAAATCGACACAAATCTTGTATTGATAATCATAACATCGGTGTACTTGGCGATACCGCCTTTTTTCGTACGGGGCGATACCGCCGTGTACGGTTTACATACGTACTCTTTTCAAATGTCAAAAACACCCAGTTTTCTATTCAAATCTGTTCATCTTGTTTTTTAAAATCTATTTTAATGCCAGCATTCTAAAATGCAAGTCGGCATTCCCAAACATGCCTTTGCCATTTTGACATTTTACGAACGCGTATTTATGTACAGGCAAATCAAACCAATCCAATACATGATGTACAAACGTACCATTTGGACAAATCAAAGGCCAAAATATCGATGATTTCCAACACGGAACAACCAAAATACCTTGTACTTTATCAAATTGCATTTTCTTAAATACTCTGCAAATAAGACTGATAGGCGGAACAAATAAGCCTATATGATCACCCCAGTAATTTGCAAATGCATCGACACCTTTACATGTCGGATTCCAAAAACGGGAATAGAATACTGGCAATTTTGCGTATGCTCAGAGGCAAACCAATCCACTTCCAGTTGGCCACACCTGTTCAAGATTAGCTCCATTGTACTGGGGGCTAAACCCCAATCATCAAAATCTACAATCCTGGACAAATAGTCCGCTTTTTTATTATCAGACCTAGGTATCCATTCCATTTCAAATACAATGTTATTTTGTAAGCACGTATGAAATATATTTAAAGCAATTCCTTGCAAATCACTATTCATGGACCCTTTAACTGCTAAAGACTTTACCCCCTGGTTGTCGGTAAACCATTTGATACGCTGATTACTGAGAATGTGAAGTAACGACTGAAGAACTCGATATACCGCCATAAGTTCCCTCCAAGTTGACGATTTCAATTGTTCATTTTGGGACCACGTTCCATGCGAAACTCCCTGAAATATTTTCACTTCATAGCCCCCGAAACCTGTTGAACTAGCATCGGAATACATTCTTTTTGAACACTTATCAAAACCTGTTATCGGCTTGGAGTTAATGAATTGTAAATTACTCAACCAGAATTGTAACTGCACTTTACTTGCAACTTCAAGATGAACATAAAAACTCCAATAAGGCGCCTGCAAAATGTTTGCACTTAATGACCTGGTCTTTATTTGGGACACATTACCGATTACAACTCCCATGGAAATTATCTGCCCTACCACACTTGCCATTTTCCTCACAGGCACATTCCTGCGTTTATTGTCCTCTAATAACAAATCAGTTATGCTTGACCGCACTTTAAGTAATCTCTTATCCGTAATACTTATAATGCCTTTCTTTGTTTTCAAAATCGTTCCCAAATATTCCAAAATCTGTACTGGAATCCATACTGACTTTTTCGGGTTTGAAACAAACCCAGACATTTCTATATCGCCTTTTATATGATTGCTCATAATAATAGCTCTATCATAAGTCGTGAAACAGCCAATCCCATCATCTAAAAACATGGACATCGATATTCCTTCCCCTCTCCATTTTTTTCACAAGTGGTCGTGTAAGCTTTGAAAATATGCAGCAAGCACTTGACAAACCAAAAGGCAAAACAAAAAATGTATAATATGGCAAATTTCCTTCACAATCTACCCATGAGACCCCTAATAATTCTGTATGAGGAGGGTAAATATCCACAAAGTGATAGGCGCTGGTGAGATCGAATTTGATCATATGATGGCCCTCCTGTAAAAATGATAATACAACATGTATATCGTCATATTTAAACGTCTGTTTCCAAAGGTGTTTGTTTACTTCTCTTAAATCTAATATCAACCTCTTTTTTCCGGAACTATGCGTTGACACTGTCAGTGGATTTACAACATGGGGCGGTTTTATGCACCTTTTAATCAAATTCCTTTGTAATAAATTTGTAATTGCCTATGAAACAAAATGAGTATCATTTATAGCGCTTTTGTTGTTTTTCATAATTTGACTACATGGTAAAGTACACAAAGGGAGCTTATATCCGTTCTCAATAACATCTAAAATATACTCATAGGTACCAATGGCACGCCAAAATGCTATATGATTTTTAAGTCTGCCTTTAACCATTATATCTTTTTGTTCCTTGCTCATATTCATAGCATTCGTGAGTCAATAAATTTAAATCATAATCATACTTATCTTTTAGAGTGTCATTGTCCACGTTACTGTTTCCGGGCGGTAGTAGCTGAAGACTGGTTCCCGGCTGTGGATGCGTACCTGTCGACGTGTGGACAATTTCGTCTGAAATGGGAGAACTCTCCGCATGCGAAGCATGGCCCAGGTGCGGTTGCGGTGGCTGCGCTACCTGTAACTTGTCCGTACAGGCCTCGAAAAAGCCGCCCTCTTGTGCCGGAAAAGGGGCTGTATCCTAGACCAAATGATGAGGTTCTCCATGCCTTGTTTGAAGAAAAATTCTTACTGAGAACTTCCGGTCGTTGCGATGAGGTCATCTTGCCGCGCGATGAGGAGCGCTTTTGTTTTAAAGCCCTGTTTTCTGCCTTGTAAATCTTTGATTCGTCTTCGCTATCGCTTGCTATCGGGTTGCTTTCATACTGGCGCACTGTTTCCCATCCTCCGGAAGATGCATCTTCAATTCTTATGCACTTGTTTCGTTTGTGCATTTTTCCTTCTATCTCTGTCAATTGTTTCTTGCAATACTCGTGTTTCCCGTTTTCTAGCGCCTACATACACTGCTTGACAACATCTACTCGTACTGAAGCTTGTTACCTTGGAATTTCCAAACAATGTCTTTTTCTTTCTTTAATTTCTTCACTTTTGAAGCGACGTTCAATGAACTTCCTCTCACTTCTTCCTTTAACGATAAATAATCGTTGCGCTATTGTCGAAGCTCAGACAAAACTTCTGTCAATTGGTATTGAATTGTCAGTGTCGAATTTTCTTGCGCCATTTCTCTGTCCGCCATAAGCGGGTACGTGTGAACAGCAAATTTCAAACCGGTCTTGTCGACCGTCCAAAGCTGAATGATTTTCAATCAATTTACTTCTGCTTAACCCCTTCTACAACGCCACCTATCGGACTATACGTTATGTAAAAGGAAATCAATTTTCTTTTAATTCGTTCACTCACACAAAGAAAATTATATTTTACCAATAGACCTAAAAAATAAATTCCCAATTACAGTAATTTTAGTTTGAAGTGCTTAATAATGTTTGCCTTGTGTATTGATTATTATACAAACGAATATATTAATTATTTTAATATGTAAGTATTAAACATGGAGTAGGAAGTAAACTATAAGATATAATAAAATATATGTATGTATTTATGGGATTTACTTTGATATGTTGACTGATTTCAATCATTGTTTTGACAGATGGCACATACTTAAGTGTACATAGTTCAAAATATGATGCTAAAGGAAAACAGATTGACTAAAAATAAATAAATAGCAATGTTCATAACCAAGTTATCTGCTTGTGTATTGTGTCACATGATACAATACCAAAAATGTAGAATACATATTTGGTCAGAAAATCGATGAAATGGTAAAAAGTAAAAAACTGTTTTTTAAAATCTAAAGCGTGTTGAGCAAGTTCTAAATATTAATATAATAGAAAATATTTTGGCTACTGAGTTTGTACATGACATATCATCAAATAGTGAGTTGGTGGTAAATAAATATCGGATATCTGCTCGGTATTCTCACGCATACTGACTTCCCTACTAAGTGAATATATTAATTCACATTGAAACACCCAATGACGTGCGCAATTTCCGACGGGAACGTTTTGCATAATCACGTGGTCAAAGGTAACGACGTAATTTTACGATGCAATTGACGTATATGGAAATTAGCCTGTCATTAAGATGACATTATACAACAATTAATGGGCTGCATTCGCTTACACAAGACATGATTAATTAGTGAAACAAGCCAATGGTAACAACATGGTTCATAAACTCCTCGTCTAGTTTGACGACAACACATGATGTCTATTTATATATCCATTTAGGTAGACACGATATTGAACGTGATGCAAAACAAACATAAAATAATACTATCCTTAGTAATCTATCTTATGCCCTATGTGACAGCCCTGGAACCCTATATATATACAGCGGCTCGGGACGATTTGAACAATGTAGAGGGTCTCATAAAACTATTTCATTTGAAGTTTATTCATTTAAAGTTTAGTTTAAATATGCCCAATGGTTTAAGAGGATATGTCGTTTCAATGAAAAGTGTATCCACGACGCACAACGGACGACGCACGAATAAAATAGACCGTCTCAGAATAAAATAGTCAATAGTTTACCAACATTAACAATTAAACATATCCTTGTATTTTTTTAGGTATTTAAAGGTGCGCGGTGAGTGAACAGACTTTCTGACCTGCTATCGTTTATTATTGTAGCCTTATTTGTGGTAGACCTGTAACCGCATTTAAAAGCCTTTCCCCATACATGTATCCGAATCCTTATGTGCGTTTATGTGCTGCCGCTGCTGCGATGTGCAAGTGGGGCAGCACTCAGTCACATTTGTAGATGTGAAAGTGAGACAACGTATTTCGTGCCGTTCAATCAACAGATTATCATAGGATTCGTGCAAATGGGGCAGTACGCATGTGTAATTTAAAACTATATCGTCAATTTATCTTTATTCTTTCAAGCCAGCACAATGAACGAAAAGAGGGACATATACAATCAACAACTGTATAAATTATATTGTATGACGTTTATTTGTTTGCTCAAAATGATATTGTATCACCGTCAAACAATTTATAACTACATAGCTGAATAACTAATATTAGATATCAATACCTTTATGCCACAACAAATTGATTAAATGTTCGTCGGATTTGCCGCATCTAGAAGTCTTAAAACGAAATAAAAATATTTTTAATTTTTATTTGGCACCCGCAGCGCACCTATTTATAAAATAATTAAGTTTAATTTAGCCTGCGTATTTAACGACATAGACTGTTATAAAGGTTTGTGTTATGAGAATGTTTTTTTGGTAAAAAATGGCAGCGTTCGTCTGGCTTGTCGTGTCGGCCAAAGACACAAATGGACACTGTTAATTTCCCCGGGGCAACGAGTCATTGCATCACTGATGATTTTAGTAATTTTATATCCCAGCCGCATCTACATCAGGATTAGAAATGTCGCCGGTATGCGTACGTTTGGTAAAAATCTGCAATAAAATGTAGGTATTGATTAAGTTTAAATATCAAACATTAACATGCAAATGAGTGTTGCCGTTGAACTGGACAAAAACTTGTCGAGTGTAATATAAATTGTACGAGCCTCCTATAAACTAGTTTTAACTGTTGATGGCTAAGTCCAAGGTGTACATTATGCCCCAAAACATGAATTTAACATAAGTGCCAAAGTGAAGAAACTTTCTGGACCTCAACAACTTTACAGAAATTTGATTGAATTTTTTATATAAAAATACAAAACTTTCACTACTAATTATTTTCTTTCATTAGGAAGTTATGGTTTGTTTTTACTTTATAAAACCTACACTTCTCTCTTCTAATTTTAACAGTACTAAACTAACAAAAGTAATGCATCGGGTATTGTATAATACCATAATCTATGATATTTAGAACTAAAACACATTCGAGATATTTCGTATCTGTGTTTTCCCCCCAAAAGAACAGCCTCTTACAGGCTGTGGACAAATTGCAAAATGTAGAAAAAAGGCTGTTTCCCAATTCCAAAAAGTAACTTTTCTTTTCAAAACAATCTGGCCAAAACTGTCAAAAAATTAGCCAAACCTTTTGAATACACTCAATTGGTTTATCGAGTTCATCAAACAGCAGTTTTATTTGCTAGAAATTTTTAGAAAGCAGTTAAACATACACTTATTTACAATTTGTATACTGTTATTTAAAACCATAATAATAATGTTAAAATTTTCCCAATTTCATGGTTTGTCGCACTTTATCCCCAATCAAAGAGGCACAGGCTGTAATGTATAACGCGAAGATATATCATATTTATTGTATTATTTATTGTTTCATGTTATTTAACCATCATTGACAGAAAGCTTAGCTTCTAATATAATTTTGACAATGAAAACTGTAGTGTACCACGTTGATTTTAGAAGTCACTACCTGGTGTGAGCAAGCAGAACAGCTATTGGAGTTTTTTAATTATTTTTTTACGAACATAGGATAAGAGCTATTTAATTTATTTTTATTTCGCTCGCTCGCTCCATTTTTATTTTGGCGGGGGGATCCTTTGAACAAATCTTCGATTTGTTGTAGCCTTAGTGTATGTCTCGATCAACATGAACAATTATTTATATGTAATGTTTATATCGGAATCATGGGTATATTGCTTTTGTCCTGAATATAGGTCGCCGTGGCATAAATTGATATGGTGCCCGATTAGCGACCACGGCGACATTGTTGGTACTCTACTGTGAGAGCGTTCATAAGATCTCTCCCAAAAACACCAAGTTGTGGTTCTAGGCCGTCGAGAGCGTTTCAATAAGACCGAGGCTTTCGATGCAACCGAACTGAAATAAATAGGTTTGAAGTTACTAAAGCTGTTTATTGAAAAACTCAACCATGCATACTATTTAAATTAAAAATCTCTGTCAGTCCAGTCTAGGAAGGCACGAAGAGCCCGTTTGTTTTACCTTAAGGTTAGTAGTTTTCCAATTACAGGCTATTCAGTACACCACATGTTATGGAAGCGATCTGTCAAAATGTGAAACAGTTTCTCTTTTTTGAAGGTATCAACTGACGCATATGTCCGAAATAGAAATAGCATATCAAAACATCAATGCCCTATGGATTGAGACAGGCGTCGTGGTTATTTTTCTTCCACTCAACTGGTGTGTGTTTTTCTGATTTCCAACAAATATTTGGATTTTTAGTTCGTAGCCTTAAAGGCACTGTCAGAATTATTTTATCAAATAAGCGTCGTGATTTTGTTTTATTTTTGCATTTGCAAATCGAAAATTAAATAAGGATATATGTATTCCATTATTTGAAATCGTTTTCTTGATAAAGTGTTGAAACAAATTTCATGTTATTAATACATGTGCCGTTAACTTTTACCTGATGATATTAAATAAATAGGTGTCTTCTTTACTGCGGGGTCAATACTTTCTTTAAATGTCGCGCGGAAACATGAAAGTCTAAGGAACGATGACGAAAGAAGAAATCAGAAAGATCATCGAATGCAGCGTCAAACGTATTATGTAAGTTTCATCCTTATGCACGAACACAGGTGGTTAGCGTGTTGCTATGATATTAATTAGTGAAAGCATCATTTTGAATGATAATTAATCATATTATAACAAAAAATTAAATTTTCTGAAAAAAAATTCACTTTCAAATATATATAACATATAACTCGCATGACCCAGTTGACAATGATCATGCAGTCTTTATGAATGAAATCTCCAGTTGTAAAGACACACCTCCGCATTGGACCAATGAAATCACTCGTGTGTTTAAAATGTCATTTAGTTGAAATGTATGTAAACAAAGGTTTCAAACGGCGCTGGACAGTTAGTCTTGATGCATAATGTAACGACAAGAACGGTAATAATTTTTTTTCATACGTTTTATTGAATTATGGTATCGAGGTACATGAACATTGTAGGGAAGATGCCCTTTACTCCGTGAAGATTTCAGTCTTAAAGACTGCATGATCATTGTCAACTGGGTCATGCGAGTTGTGTATCGTGTTATTTCTTAAAAGTTGACCCAGCATTTGTAAAAATATTGCAAGACATATACATTTCCAGAAAGGAAATTCATTTCTGCGTTAAATAAGACCGAGATCGTGAAAATCGCTGCAAAATTGATGAAGATATGGCTGTTCAAAGCGATGCACCCCGTTTTGGGGGTGATTTTGAGTTGCATACCTTGTTATATATATATATATATATATATATATATATATATATATATATATATATATATATTTGATAGTGATTTTTTTGTTTAGAAAATTTAATTTTTCGTTATAATATGATTATTTATCATTCAAAATGATGTTTTCACTAATTAATATCATAGCCACACGCTAACCACCTGTGTGCACGGAGAATCATTTATGCAATTTTGAATATAAATTTACATCTAAATAAAGCTATATGGCAACATTATCGACATACTGTTTCATAAAAAAAAGACGCTAAAGCAAATACCGTCTTTAAAACATATAGATACAAATTGATAAACCTTTTGGACAAAATACAGGTTAAGTTATAATCTAGAAATGAATGTAACCTATATTACTCAATAATAGCTATTATAAATTTAAAGAGTAAATACAAAAAACCCACAAAACCCCCACACAAACACACCTTATATCATAAAGTAGGAAAAACATGTTACATTAAGTTATTATGTAGACATTAATAGAATCTTACAGAAAACAATCATAGCTGTTATTAAAATAAAAATATTTAATGAAATGTATAGCAATACAAACGCCACTTGTACATAACTCACTGTTATTTACGTTCGAACGCCTTATTATCCACTTCTCATAATATATGAAAATCATAAAACAAACAAATAAACAAACAAAAACACACAAAAGGTCTAATTTCTTTTACTAAAATCGGATACACATCTTTCAATGTTTTAGTCCAGTTATTGACGACCAAGAAAAAATAACAAACACACTTATAGCAGAGCAAAAAACGAAAATAATTTTTTTAATGCGACTAACAAAACAAAACTAAGTCTATACTAGTGAGCGGCAAAGTCAATATAGACGGTGCAAAATAGTCCACACACGTTAGTTTTCTTTTTCACATTATTCTGCATGACTTGACATCTGTTGATGGATTATATGGTTTCGTATACTGAAATTGAACAAATCAAGCATTTATTTCAATGAATGTTAAACATAAAACACTATTTTACCAACTGTTCATACATCATCAAGCGTTTTGATTACGCACGCGTCTATATATCATCCAATGTATTTAAGCTCAGTTGAATTATCCTAAGGGATATTTAATAATTATAATTCTTTGATTATACTCCTTTAATTGACGTTTCGGCATAATTCCTTTATCAAAACAATGGAAATTATATGTTAACTACATTTTTACGTCTTTTGACTGCACAATTAAAACAACAAAGAAAATGTTTTTAAACGTCAAAAAACATTTTCTTTGTTGTTTAAATTGTGCAGTCAAAAGACGTAAAAATGTAGTTAACATATAATTTCCATTGTTTTGATAAAGACATTATGCCGAAACGTCAATTAAAGGAGTATAATCAGAGAATTATAATTTATTTAAGTTTTAAAGTTTAAATGGTTCATCAAATATTCACCCGATTATCTCTTAGCTGATGATGTTATTTTAATCAATTGGTTCAAATGCGCATTTCAAATAATTGCCCTTGTTTTGCATCCTATAAAGTGGTAATTGTCAGACAAACTTGAAGGTAGCACATTTCAGCAATACTTTATATTAAAATTACAATCTTATCATTGTAAGTTTACATGAATGCAATAAATCTAATTAATTGTGATATTTATAACTTAAATCTTCTATCACGAGATTACTTTGATGATATGTATTGCACCAGCATTATAATTTCTCATATTGTATACTTACATTGATATTTAAAAGCATGTAATCTAATCTAGAATGTTATTTTGTTTAGACATGAAAACATATGGTATAATCGAATAACACAATTCAAATAGTATGCGTACACATAAAAGCAGGGCTGACATATTTTAATTTGAATCAAACAATTAATTCGTATGAATTTTTGTTATAAAAGTACTGAATGAGTAGTATATAATTTCGTGTATATCCGCCGGGCTTCCTTTGATTTCAAAACATAAACACAAGTTGTAGCTGCTTCTGTGGATGGAAAACCACACAGCAACACCAACATTCATATATATATATTTGACTGTAATTACATCAGATTGATTGATGCAAATCAGTGAACATTATAGCTTCAGAAACAACTATATCAGGAGAGAAATTATTGTTTTTATTTCACTACTTTTATAACAGGAAACCAAACTACCGGTATTAATATAAATGATTGCAAATGGGTTCGCTGCCGGTAAACGGTCAATGCAGAGCATTATGGCGTTATGCCATATTTTCAAATGCTGATCGACTCGTGTGAAATTTAAATACCTTAGAAATATGCTATATATACATAATGACATGTGTTATCACAGCGTTAAATGCTCTGAGTTTGTGACTGGCCTCAATTAAGTTTACGGTTATTGCAATATCTAATCACATTTCGAAAACAAACTCGATCTTCATTTATAATGTTTCAAGTTCAGGTTAAATTTTGTAATTGTTGCAAGGTGCTTTCATTTTAAGTCTTATTTCATAATTTAAAACATAGTTATATAATTCTTAAGTGCATCAAACGAACAAAAACAGTAAGGAAAAAAATCAGAGTAAACCAGTCCGCTTAAATAACCATTGTACGAAATCATCCCTTAACAATGATATTGAAGAATTGAAAGAGGGGTACAGAGTGTTCAATTTCGATCTCATTAGCGGAACATGTTTTCGATTTACAGCACTTAAGATTTCTTCAGTCACCAAAGTCAAATAAAAATATAGAGCCCTCTCATTGTTATTGCAGAAAAAACACTTTTGATTTCTGTTTGTGTAGAAAAAGAATCGCTTGTCACGTGTTGATTTTAATTTAATGATAATATAATTTTGCTCTGCGACGTATAATTTCATTACATTATACAACCCCAAAAACGGGCCCTAGACGGAGACCTATTCATATCACTGTTGTCATGGTTCTTTTTGTGAAGATGCAATACAGGCTTCATAAGCGAATATGTACACTTGGTTGTCGAATGGTGTATTTGTGACGTGTTATGAATTTAAAAATAGAATTTATCTTTCTAATGGGGATATATTCTGAGCATTCTATCCTCTCTTCTCAAATATAACCGTATATTAAATTAGATTTTGATCTCATGAAAGTCATTATTATGAATGTCATATGTCTATTACACTTACAAAATTCTTATAGAAAATACAGTTTATATCTTTGGTAAACAATTAGTTGAACCGCGGTCAGGCATTTATCAAAATTAAGTACGAATGTAGGAACACGTTTAAAATCGGCAGCCTTTCTAAGAAAGCTGTTGACATGAAAAGTTCGAAGGAATATATTGTTTATATTTATTTGCTAAAACATGAACTCACGTCGATCAGGCAATTACTGATGGGCTCTTATGTGATAGCACTTAACGAGATGCACTGTTCAACGATGATTTGTTTGGTTTTTAATTTTATTCCCAACGACGTCATAAAATTAAATAAGATCACTACGTACCTGTAGAAAAACTGTGATGCTGTTTATCACGTCGCTAAACTTGATCAACTGTTTAAGTATGTTCTGAAGAATTGTTTGATCTGCCTTGAGTTGCCCTTTAAAAGAAAATAATATTATTTTTACATCATCATTAATAAATACAACATGAACAAATAAAACGCGTTATAGTTGTCTGACGAAAACAATACTTAACTTAAACTTAAATGCAAAGAATACCTATCAAAGATAAAGCCTCTCGCTTATGCTCCTCTCTTGTGTTTATGTCCATTTGTGTTTTATTAATCCTCCAATGTACGGCGTTAGCCTGCTCACGATTTTGCTCTGATTGTTTCTGTTTCTGTTTCGCTAGTTCATAACATTCATAGGCACTCATGAAGTTATAGGCCGCTAATGCCCCGCTTGCGCCTGCAGCAACGAGACTTGCACCCCCTGTAACGTATGAGAGTAATTATGTTATTGAGACAGATTATTTTTTCTGTGTTGAAGAAACCTTGTTACAGATGTATGTTATAGGCTGCAATGAACATATCTTCGCCTTGCAAAGGCCACGCAACTTGAGTCTTTCAATAAAGTTTAATAGATGAGAATCAAAGTGTATTTAAATCATTTTGTGCATATGAAACACTTTAGAAGATTACTACCTATTGAACAAAATATACATCTTCTTTTAAATCTCTTAATGTGGAGTCCAGTGCTATGAAGTTGATGTTTATTAACTTATGGGCTTTCATTATGGGCTAAATCCTAGATTCGTGGTTCTTTCAATCGTTTTAAAACCAAAGGTTTGCCATGACCCTTTCAGAAGGCGAAATCAGATGTGATATAATGTATTATGTTTAATAATGAAGTATAAGTTTTGCGCGTAGTATATTTGTTCCTTGTCATAAATAAAGATTATTTACATTAAAGGAAACATACAAATACATGTTGGGCATTTGAGCCAACTGATTGCAAAGTCCATTATTGTTGGCATTACTATTTTGACTTCTGAACTAAACTATATTTAATTTACTCATAACGATAAAATGCGATACATTGCTACACATTTTCTAAACGACAGAAATAAAACACGTCTCAAAAACACAGTATACAAACTTCGTAATTAATAAAAGCATAATAGCTTATCGTACAATTTTGTATTATGTAGTGTTTTTAGTAACCCGGATTGGCAGCAACCCAACCCCCAACAAAAACAACACAAATTTTGTGTAAAACTATTTACTTTAAATTAAGTAGATTGAACGATTAAAGAGATATCGAACAACAGTGTTTGTTAGTTTCTCTAAGCGAGGAAGTTTAATGCTTTACCTTTTGTTGATATATTATCGCTTTTACCAATTTGTTACTACGATAACAATACTGTTAAGAGTCAATATTATGTATCTTCTAATTACAAACACTGGACATGCATTTACCAGTATAAAAAATATCCATATAACAATTTTAAAAACGCTAGTATATCTCTAAATATATCAGCATGAACATAAGGCCTTTTTTTTAAATTTTTGTTTCATTCACGCCATCCATTTTCCTTATTTTATACGAATCTTAATAATAGATCACATACGCATTGAATAGTATATCATTATATTTCTAAGTCTCGTATTTGTGATTTTTTTTATTTAAGATGAAAAATACTTTTTTTGTGTTATAGGTATAATATTTCATCGACGAAATAATTATGTTTGTCTCGTTTGTGAAGACACGGTATTTTCTAGTTTTTTAAAATGGTAATCTTGGCGGCCATCTTGGATTTATACCGTATTGGAGCAACAGTTTTGGTGGGGACAAAAATAATATTTTGCCACAAAAACACACACCCAATTTAGAATATCATCAGCATATTAAAATAAAACCTTCAAAATTTAAAGAGTGGAAAATGGATGTGTTTTAGAAAAAAGTATTTTTTTACATTTGACCTGAAATAATAACTTTGTCAATGAAGACAACGACGTGGAAAAGCTTCGCGATAGGCCTTCTCATTGAGAGTTAGACCACGCAGTTACGAAATCCTGCATTGAGAGCTATACGTTTCGGGATTGACAAACAGAAAAAACCGCAAGACTCATAGATTCTGAGCACAATGACATAACTCCTTCACACCTTCTTCACGTGGGGCTATAATTACAATACGAAATGTGAAACATAACATTGACTACATTGCGTTATTTAATCATATTTGAAATTCGTAAAATAATAAACTATTCGCAATGCTACAGATCTATGAGGGAAAAGACTGAGATTTTGTGTTGTTATCCTTTCTAATAGAAGTATTCGCTGTCGTTACTCGTCAAAAGTGTGCAATTTTGTATAAAATTAAAAACTGTCTTCATTGATTTTATAAAATGACTTTTTCAAGACACAATCTATAGATGTTACGACATCAAAAACCCATGTGATAACAAAAATAAATTATATTGTTTTAAGAACTGTTTGTATTTGTAGTTTACATCTTCGATAGGCATTTTTGCAATAATTATTGGATTCCGTTTGCTTCTTATTTTTTTATATTTTATTTTAAAGAATAAGTATCTAGAATGGCACAAAGTAAGACTTAAATGATTATTTTTATTTAATTTTACTCGAGTTTCAACATCGGGCCTTTTTATGAATTAGGTGACGTAAATATCTATAACGTGCGAGCAATAACGGGAAAAAACTCGTTTTAAACTCAAAACCAAACAATGTAATTTCTCGTCAACTTGTGCGATAACCTATTAGAACATCATAATCATGCAATATTTCCTAAATAAACCTTATCATAATATCTAGCTATATTTTGAACATGATTGAAAGTGATCCGTTCCTCGAGGAAACCTGGAGTTACATAAAGGATGGGGTCCAACTTCACATGTTGCTCATGTGTGGTGTTATTGTGGCAAACAAGAAACATACTTTGATATACAATTCAATTGGAAAATAATCATAATAAAGTGAAATACACCTCCAATAAACGATTCTTTAACATAGATGTCTCGGAGTGGTATTTTTTTATTACTAGAAAATTAAAATATTACCAGTTAATGGAGCTGCCATAGCACTGGCAGCGAGGACGCCTATGCTTCCACTGCCAACTGCTAACTTCGTTGCCATCTCATAACCTTTTTTCAAAGCGAGTTTTTCTAATGTTTGCGCTTCAAATTGAAATGCTACTGCTTGTTTTTGAAGCACCTTCAAGCGTAAAAAAGTAAACAACGTTAGCCTTCATGTGATGCATTTTTTTCAATGAACTTTATCAAAAACAAAATAAGAAACTCAGCACATTAAATATACAAAAAATAACATATTAAAACATTAAATTAAGAAACAACTTTAAGTTGAATACAAACCGTACGCTTGCCTTCCATATTACGTATATCTTCTTCGAAGGCTTGAACTTCATAATACAATTTTTTCAGGACGTTTTGTTCCTTCATGATTATTTTCATTCGACTTATCATGTCATTACCAATGTTTTGTTCCAGATCAGTTATTTCTTTGTAAGTGGATTCTAAAAGCTGCATTAATTCTTTCGCCTCCTTGCTTTTGGAGTCCATTTCTTTTCTGTCAAGAATGTGTTTATACGTAGTTGACATTGCTTGTTTGAACTGCGATATTCGGTATTCAATCCATGGTATTGTTTCCCTAACGTATTTCTCATTGTGTTTACCGCTGACTTTCGCACGCTTTGCTTCCCATATATTTTTAAATATTTCATGTAGCTCCTAATCAACCAATAACTCAATGAATTAATAAATCAAAACATGAATAAATCAACCAATCAACCAACCAAGAATTTAACAACCCAACAACCATCCAAACAACCTTCCTTCCTACCTGCCCTGCTTACTTACCTACTTTTACCGCTCGACAGACCTAGCTACCTCGAGACCAACCAACTAATCGACCGACCGACCTATGCCTGACCGACCGAACAACCACTCACCCAAAAAACCTACCGCCCTTACCCACACCTATCTACATACTTATATACATATCTTTTAACAGGCAGTGCATATATGGATAAATTGGTAAATACTATTATTTAATTAAAACATCAATACATTTAAGAATAAAGAGCGGACGAGTGAATGACTATGTGATTAAATAATTAAAATCAGTGAATTAATCAAAGAATAATCACTGTATCAATTAATCAATCATCAATTCATTTACTATGTAAGTTTATGTAAAAACAACGCATCAAATGAATAATCCAACCCGACAATCAATCCATACTGCGCATCTTACAAATGATTTATACATGAAATGGAAAATATTCTTACTCAAAATGATAACATGCCAGTGTCTTATGGTATTTATACATTTTTAAGTTATACTATTTTGCAGTTGGAAATAAAACAAAATAAGTTTACCTTGTCCACTTTATCTGAAATATACAAAATCAAGAATGTAAACACAAATTACTTGAATTAATCATAAAACACAAACGAATGAAAATTAAATAAAATTAAAACAACAACATCTTTTGAATAAACTGTGGAACAATGTGTCAATTAGTGAAACTTTGTAAAATTTAAAATTAAATATATTGACACTGAAAATTAATTCAAAGTATGTGTATTAAAATGAGTGCATTCTGAATTAATAGCATGGATCTTGATTGATTAGCGCATTTAAGAAACGTCTCAATGTCATTCTTGTGATTACTGTTATTTCAACACACACCTGAGAAGCATCATTTCAAAAGTTGCTTAAGTCGCCGTCTGGTATCGTTTTGCTCGTTATTATTAACTCAGTTGTATTTTTTTTGTTTGTTTGCGATTTTTTTTATTCAATAAGTTTTTCATTATATGTTTTGATCTTGCCCATGTTTTTATAATACGCGTATCTATTATATAGTTGAAGTTACAATGCAATACAACGAAATCTAACTTAAAAATTACATGTATGACGTGATGAATTGCTTGAACCAAAAAGGATGTGTTCATTTTAAATGTTGTCTCCTCTAGTCTATCATACATGCTCGAACCAAAATTACCCGGTTGTTCAGGATAAAACAATGAAGTGTAAGTGACAAACGGACCACTAAATCATAGACATGCTGAATACAATTCGTATTCATATTGTATTAAACTAAATTTAGCTTTTTTTAATGGATAGCTGCTAGGTCTGATATATTGCCTCGAAGATACGGATTGTCGGATAGGTGTCTACATATGGTTTCTGAAAACTACTAAGTTTCATCGATAGTTGTGCTTTTGGTCTGTTTTAAGGACTTAATTCCTTTTGAAATATATATGTATATTCAATTTAAGAAGACATGTACATGCATTGAATTAATGAAAACCAAAACAAACGGTTGTTAACATAGCAAAACAGATCAAGCATCAAAAGAGCTGCGGCAATGTAAGCCAACGTGTGACTGGACGTCATATTGGGTAAACATGTATGGCTGTTTCAACATTGACAGCCCATGAAAACCTTTTTGAAACCGTGACTAAAATAAGAGTTACGTGTTAAAAATTATGGTCATATAGAGTTGCTTAATTCTAAATAGCATTTCTATTTACTATATACTGCACGTGATCTTACATAAGCAAAGAAACATAACAATCATTACATTAATTTTGCTATTCGAAGGCATGCTTGTATTTTAAGAATACTCTCTGAAGTCAAACCTGTAATTGATCCTTCTTCAACCTTTGCGGATGTGTGTTTAGGTACACTGAAACATTGAATTGCATTACAAAACACAAAACATAGTTCATAATGAACACACCTGTCAGTTTGAAATAAAATCAGGCTTGTAGTATTTAAGTAGAAGACATCATATTGAGCGTATGTCATAATGCTTAATTTATTAAGGATGCATAATCCGTATGCTTTGAGATGCAAAGACACGGTTCGTGTGCGTTCAACTACTCTATATGATTTACAACGCTGCTTAAGTAGTTCATTAAGACAGTAATAACGAATGAAAATAAACAAAGGATTGTTTCAGAAGGCACTGCATTTTCTCTTCTTGAACAGGAGAAAGTGATGTTAAGCAACATCAAACAGACGATATAATAAACAGTCAAATCTCACTTAAACTATATATATATATTCATTTGTGTTAGCATTAATTTAAATTAAGAATGTTCATAAATTCGAAATGTGCTATATTTAACACCTATTTACAAATACGTCAAAATAAACGTTACAACCTCGTCATTGAATAAAAACGAATAATCAAGTTGCTAAAGATTTATCAGCACTGATCGTGACTTTTAATTGGATTAATTATTTCGAAATACGAAAACATGTTTAATAATTATGAGGCTTAAACTTTTAGACAGGACGATATTCAAATGGGCTTACCTTGTCGGTAGTTTCTGAAATTGAACGCAAAGAAGCGTGTTTGCGCATGTTGTTTGTTTGGTTAATAATTATCGTATAAACATTTATTATTCTAAACTTTTATTTTCCCAGTGTTCACATGATGCGACTCTAGTTATCTTGATGTTTTAGAAGAAAACGATATGCGGGAGATACAGACTTACCGACATCAATAACATAACATTTTTTCTTCGAAAAAATTACTTCACTTATTTAGATAAACGAGAGATATACTTCTGGAATATATTATTCTGGTCATGTCGATACAGAAAGCATCAAACTTTAATAAATTAATAATTAAACTCACAATTCTAATTCAAGGGCATATTTAAAAAACATAAACAATACATCCTAATTACGTTTTATGGTGCTGATCAAAGTACATGTAGTTATTTAATTTAGTTACCATAAGACGCCAAAAGACCTTGCTTTATTAGGGGAGTATTTCGGTACTATGTTTTATGAAAGTTGCACAAGTAAAGCTTTATTTGCCGATTGGCTAAAGGTGGCGGTTGATTAGTTTATTGTAAACTCATATTTTCAGGTCACATGTTTTACATAAGTGCCTATCAGAGATATAACATTCGCGTGCATTCAAATTTTCCCAGATGAGTTTTCACAAAAAAACTATAGAAGGGGATGGTTGCAAAACAAAAGATATTGATTTTAAGTTAACACTCATTTTCAAGATCAAAGGATACTTTTAAACATATGACTATTTCCGTCATATTTCATAAGGAACAATTTTTCTATTATGATCCTTCATCAGACGGATTGTTATACGCAAATGTTTCTTTCAGGGTTAAGTGGCAATTACAGTTCAAAGGTTAAATTGATAACAGTAGTCTAATGAAACAAGCTTCTTTTAAAAATAAATGTGAAATTTAAAGTTCAAATGTAAAATCGATATGTTGTTAAAATGTCGCGTAGCAAAATTAATTTATCTTCATTAAAAGATATCGAAATTACGTTATCCTCTATACTTGGCTGTTTCGAGAAAACTTTTTAGGTAGATATAATTCTTTGGGTATACAGTACAAATTATGTGCCAGTTTGGTCACGCTAAATGCAAATTGAAGATTCTATCAAACACACACCTCAAGTGGTGATAATGTATGGATGAAAGATATGTTTCGAGATTAACCTTCTTGAATGGTCTTTAACCAACAAAATATCACTAACGGTGAGGTCAACCTTGAAAATACTCAGTAAACGTGTATTATCGGAAAAACAAATGACCGCATACTCAACTAATAAGACAAGATAGAAGAAGCAAGTACTTTGACATCCAGCGGCTAAAAAGCCAGAATTGCCTATTATGTTTGCAAGACAAATGGAGCATGCACAAGGCATATATATATATATTTAAATAATATCAATGATATTCAATGTTTTAGAATATAGTTTTTATATATCTGTTCAACAGGAAGTTGTTATATCAGTGAATGTTTGCAGAAAGTTAATATTAATCGGAATCAACTATAAAGTTTATCATTTTTGTTAAAATAGAATCAGATTGAACAGGGCAAACAACATGCTATATATTATATACACATAAAGCAACATAAACAGCATAAAACTTATTTTACACGTATAAAGCGCAAGTAGTCATGACGTCATTATTAACACAACAAACGTCAAAAATCATATTCATTCCCGCAAAAAAATGCAGCGTCGAAGCGATTTCACTAATTCTTATAAATTGGGGAACGTAGCGATATGATAAACAGAAAAACAGGTTACCGCCTGATAGTTTACTTGGTGCAAATAAAATGACGGCTCGGCAAGTTTTGCCATTTATTGTTTTCTAAGCCTTGCCTGAAATATTACAAAGCTATTAGGTAGTAACCTGTTATTCTCTCTGTACAGCAGGACTAAGAATAAAACATCAGTCCAACAATACCTCGGATGAAGATATTTTACTGTCAAGTATAACTTCGAATGCCGAGAGGTTGCCATGCATGTTTTCTAGGTCTCCTATTTCAGCTTGGATTTTAACTGAAAAAAGAAATTATTATGCATGAATATTATTACTTTCTCATGATAATATAGTACTACTACAACTACCAATACTAATACTACTACTGCGTTTGCTACTGCTAATGCTACTGATACTTACTACTTACTGATACTGATACTTAATACTTGCTACACACTACTTAAATACAAGTCATTACTCATTAATCACTACTTACTACAAGTTACCGGTATACAAATTTAGATAAAAAGTAATACTGTACATATTTTGCGGATACGAGTTTCATTTCCTGACAAGTAAACATCATCCAAATTAAGAATATTTTAGAGAAATGTGTTCTCTTGAAACGTATTATTAAATCAAGCAAATATTACCTGTTAGGAGTGCATTGGATAAAAGCGTACTCTAGATATCGTGCGGAAATTAAACAGCCTAATTTGAAATAACCTTCCCATGTGGAGTTGAATGTTGACTTGTTAACATCAATATTTATTGACTTCATCCGTACACCCCAAGTATTTATTACATAAATTGTCTCAATTATCTGTCAATACATTGCGCACATATCAGGGGGAAACACTGTGGCTAAATTTAAATAAAGGATTCACATTCGACATGTTTTATCGATAATCAATAAAGTTGATATGCGCTTCTCTAGTGCAAACGTTGTCATTATACCAATAAACATGGTCGTAGGCGAATAAAAAGTGTCAGTATCATGCAAGGAAACCATCTTTATTTCATATTTCAAGTCCCTGTGCCCTTGATCGTTGGAATGCATTATCTGCCTGACATAATCATCAAGTGCGGAAATGAAATATCAACGGACCGACCGACCATCCGACAGAACGATAGATGGACAACTTCACAGCAAGAAATCTGCTTCTTCTAATTGGTGTTGAAACAAATGGGGTTTCTTAAACAAACTACTAAATGCAGCATGATTTTATGTCATTTATGCTCTTAACATATTTAAAAAATTAAGATGGTGGAGTAATGCTGTCAACAATGCTCCGTATTTAATCAAATTCAATATACCCGACTAAGGTTATTATTGTTTTTTTTTTCAAAAAGAATTACAAAAGGTTTGAAAACTACTCCAAAAGGGTTAAAGTTGCCGCGCGACTATAGTATCTGGTTAAAACAATTTTAACATTCAAATCAGTGTATCACCTAGCAGAATAACTAAAAAAATCATTAGAAGTTAAATAAACATATAATGTTTAGTTAAAAGATCCGTATGTAAAAGGGTTGTGCAATACAGCAAACACATTTTATTTTAACGTGTGCTTGTTTCGGTGGCCTGTTTCAGATATGGATTATCCACACAACTTAAAGTCGTATACCTGTATTACTGCACTTAACCAATTTTTTTTTCTAACTTTTCAAATGGTTTTGATTAAATATATCGCACGAAGAGTGTTCTGATCTGACATTTCACTGTGGATTAAGGTATAAATTATCATATATGACTTTACATATTGTAGTTATTGTATTAAGAGTGTGAAAGAGCATTTGTTATTTAGATTTTTCAATTGAACATTTACTATTAAATGTACAAAAGCACATTAATGCCACCTTGAATGTCCATCGAGTTTTTTTTTTAAATAAAATTGTAATAAACAGTTAATGTTTTCGTATTGAATGGCGTGAACAAGTATGTTATGTTGAATCGACAATTGTTCATCGCATCGGGAATGAAAACGTGTGCATCAAAATAAAAATAAAGATAGCTACTGTAAATAAACAGACACGATACGAATAGTTAACAAAATATCTTAAGATACTCACGACTAAAATTATGTAGTTTAGTTTTCTCAATTAAGTCTACATCTATGCTGGCTTGAATTTCTTGTTGATTCCTCCGTTTGCTTTCGACGTCAGATCTCTTACTTTCGGCGAGCCGTTTTTGTTTGTTTGCCTCTTCCCGTTTTTCTTTTGCGTCGAGAAAAGCGACCGCAGCAACACCCGTAGCTCCAGCAGGAGCAGCAATGCCCAAAAGTGCTGCTGATATTCCACCTGTAATTATTCACATTAACTGGCGTACACTTTAGTAACCAACTATCTTGTATAATTGATATAATCGAACTTTCGAACATGCAATAACAATAGCATTAAGAAATTAAAAAAACTACTGTCTTGGAACTTATTCTTAGTCGATTTATTTTACTTGATATTTGACATATTACAAAAAAAACACACGCAAAACTGTATGTGCTACGATGTTATAGTCAACACTTTACCCACGTTAATTGAATATCATTCGACTATGTACCAGTCATCGGGGTCAGTGCCAATGCAGTTAATCCAACGGCTACAGATCCCCATCCAATTTTACTGCTTTGTGTTGCTTTGTTATCTAGTCCAGCAGCTTCTGCTTCATACTCAACTGCCTTAGCTACTAACGATTCTATTTCAGTTTCGATATTCTGCAATAATAAAACAATAAAATGTTCATTATTATAGTAAGTATCGTATGAGGAGAACGTAAATAAGTCGAGGTGTTTGTTTAAAGTGACACTTATGTTATTTGCTCATTTATTATATCAATATAAATTAATAATCAAATAATTAAAAATAAAAATAAATAAATAGATAATAAATAAATAATAAAATCAATTTTATATTAATATATTCCCTTTATTATACATACATACAAATCTTCATGTAAAGGTCGTTCATAACAAAATTTGCACAATATATATTTTCCCGCGCCCAATGAAGATTACTTTTGATATATGTAAAAATAAATAAGTAAATTAAATAATTAAATAAAAAATAGATACATTTATAATATATACTCATCTTCATGTAAAGGTCGTTCATAATTATTTTTTGCACAATACATATTTACCCGCGCCCAATGAAGATTTCTTATGAAGACTGATAATCTTATTAATTAAAAGCAAAACTGCATAGAAGCTGTCGATATGGCCTTTAAATGATAACTAATTAAACGCTTCATGTTTTGTTCCTGTGCTCAGTTTACAAATGGGGTAATCACCTTTCAAACTCAAAATGATGTTGATTATTATAATAATGATGGTTTGTATGGTAATTTAATGATTGCATTGATAATGCTGATGATGATTACGATAATTATAGTTATTATGCATAATAAATTCTTACTTCCAGCCTTTTTCTCTGTGAATTGTAAAAATCTTAAAATGAATGTTTTTTTCAAATTCAGATAAAATAACACGTTCAAAAGATATAACTTTACAATTTGACTAAATAATCAGACGAAGTTTCAGTGTAACACGATAATATATAATCTGGGCTGGGCTAAAATAGAGTTATATGTCAGTGACCTGATATCAAAGAAAGTGAACGGAATTTATTTGTATTATATATCAGTGTTTTAATAACACTCAAAACTATTGGGTAAGCATCTTCAACGAAATTGTGCACTAATTGCATAGAAAAGCCGATAATTTGCACATATATTATTGATCTGATAGATTAAAAAATAACTACCCAACCATGAGTAACAGAGCATTAGCGTCACAAGTAAATGTCTTGTTAACATTTCGTAAAGAGGTTTTTAAATACAGTTTACACGAGCATTTGAGGTTTTAAGTCGTAGAGAACATTACTGATCATTTGTAAATTTCGTGTAGAGAATCTAAACTGGTACATACATAAAACAATTTTATGATGCCTCTTATAAACAGGACAGAACATTTTTTTACGACTTAAGCGTATACATCTCATCGTCAAAATAATAATAATTCAATAATAAATACACATGCGTCAAAATAAAAACACTTCTATTTATGCATTTTACTAATATATGTTTTTTGTGAGAATGTTATATGTAAGAGAAGGCTCTTTACTTTTTAAAATAAAGTTTAGTGGATGTTCAACATCAGTAATTTATTGAGAAATGAAATATGCAGTTAAATACCATATACAAAAGTGCAATTTTGAGGAAATAATATTCTTTATATATTTTCGGCTCTATGTTTAAATACAGAAATTAGCATTACGAATCAGTTAAGATTTTCTAGTCATATATTTAATTATTGTAAAAATTTAAACATACTTGGTCTTCTTCTGTAACATCAGATATAAGTGTATTTCTAAAATTTTCATATAAAGGGCATATCAAAACAAAATGGTATTCATCTTCAATATCATTGAGTTGACACAATTTACAAATTCTTTCATTTCTTGGTATGTATTGTTGCCTTCCAGTTTCTATAAAAAGGATATGAGAAAAGAATCTTAATTTGCTTTTATGTTCCCAAATTTTTTTTGTTTAAGTAGTTGGATCTTTCAAAATTCGGTTTCATTTCCTTGTAAATAAATAGTGATGACGTGTCATTAAAATCACTTTGGCATTCTGAAAAAAACAACAAACACACAACATATCGTGTAATCTATTGCGAAACATTACACTAAAGCTGTTAACATAAACAGATTCTAGATATACCCATACGTAATTAAAATCTGGCTCGTGCAAAAGATTTCGAACGTTTGATGCCCATGACTTGTTGGGTGGGTAATCACATTCATCTTTACATTGTATACAAATAATATTGCTTAACATACAGTCGAACAACTTTCGTTAATATCGATATATATACCTCGGGTATCTAGCTACATCGGCATACACAGCATTTGAATTTGTAGAAGCAATCACATGTAAGAGCCATTTGCAGAATTTGCGTTGGATATTTTCAGCTTTAGTAAAACCCCACACATCGCTTCCATAGTTAAGAATCGAGGCAACTTATGAATCAAATTAATAAAACATGAATTAGACAGGTCTATTCAACGATTTTGTAACAATAAATAATGAGTTTATCGCCCTAAGCGCTCTGTCTGACACAATATCTGCTGCTTGTATAAATGCACCTCTGCTTGACCTAACTATTTCAAGATAATTGAAGTGTTCACTTCTTCTTCTTGGCGTTCGCTCTACACGATCACACCAGTTTCTTCAATAAATGATGTGGTCCGTCTCAGGTCATCCACGTCTCCATAAAGTTTCTGATGGAGGGTTGTGTCCTGGGGCCACTTTGTAGCTCGCTCCTGGTCGTGACGTTTACATCTTTGGAGGATGTGTTCAGCTGTTTGGTCTTCTGTGCCACACGGACAGGTCGGTGACGGGGCCAGTCTGTATTTTTTATGCATGTGTGCATTGAGTCGGTTGTGCCCTGATCGGAGTCTGACCATTATCACTTGCTCTGCCCTGCTTAGGAGATGATATGCATCTGCCTCTTGTCTTGGCCGGGTAAGTGATTTAATGATGGTAACTTTCTCCTTGTAGCTTACTTGCACAGGTGGCTGATCTAACTGAGCACCTTGTTTTGCCAGTTGGTCAGCATCTTCATTTCCGGCCACTCCACAGTGTGCTGGGATCCACTGGAGGGTCACGTTTAGGTTGGTGCTGATTCTTTGTAAGGCATTTGCAAGCTGAGGAACCTTGTTGCTGGTCAGGGCTTCTAATACAGACATGGCATCTGTAAAGAAGACTATCGAGTTGACATCTTCGGTCGAGTCTTCAATCATTGACACTGCCTTCATGAGGGCTAAAGTCTCTGCTCTGTAGTTGCTACAGTGTGTTCCGGTTGCTGCATGATGTGTTTCTCGTTTTCCGGATGGGTACAGAATGACGATGCCAGCACCTCCATTTATGACTGCTCTAGTGGCAGAACCGTCTGTGTAGACATGAGTCCATGCCTCTCTTGGGTATTCGTCATCGATCATGGCAAGTGTGAGGCTCTTTCTGATATGCTCATCCTCTTGTTTACCTGGCTGTAGGTGAGGAACACTGGATCTTACTGCAACATTTGACAGGTCATTTTGTAATGGATCTATGATGTCTTCATGACCAAGCGGAGTGGTGGGGATGGTCAGATCCGTTGCATAGGCCTTGTCCAGCTTCTTAGCTTCGTGTACAAAGCTGCTACGCTTGATCCGATTTTTGGTGTACCCTTTAACTCTGGCTGACATGGGGTGATCCGTTAGACATTTATACTTCTCTGTCTGAAGCAGGATTTTGACATCTCTTCTTTCTTGAAGTGGTTGTATTCCTGTTATCTTTTCCATGAAGGCAATTGGTGTGGACTTGGTTGCTCCTGTCATGATGCGCAGAGCTTGGTTCTGGATTTTATCCAGAGCCTGGCGATTGGATTTGGCTGTGGAAGACCATGTGGGGGAACTATACTCTCGAAGTGTTCACGATTTCAAGAGAATTGTTGATATAAACCCAACTATATCACTTTGTAATATGCCTTTATGAAAGATGTCAATTTGTGTCTTGTCGACATTGACACAAATTATTCAGAAAAGATTGTAATGCATCAGCGGATTCAGAGATTAATACTGCGTCGTCGGCGAATAAAAGAAGATTGATAATGGATCAATAGTTATGCCCCCATTTATATCAGCTGGTAAGTGCAACTCAATTACCAGTTACGAATTAGTAAACACGGAGAACACATCTCACACTGTAATACACCGATGTCGGATTAAAAAACAAGATCGAAAAGAAAACGGACAACAATTTACAATCGATACCAGACTGAATGAGTTTAAACAAGAGATGCATACGATCCGTTAAGTCATATACTTTTAAATAATCGCCAAACAGATAACTAGTCTTTGTTTTTTGTTTATTTGACTTTCAATCAATAATTAAAGGCCAAATAGTGCGTCTACAGTACTATTACCCGGCTTGAAACCGAACTGTGCGTCTTTTAAAATTTCATTAGCTGTAGCCCACTTTTGTAAGCGTTCATTAAGTTGATTAGTGAATAACTTCGCAACAACTCTAACGGGTTCTACCTCGATAATTATTTGATATAAACGGATCGCTTTTTAATAAAATGTATAATCACACCCGTTGACCAGGTGTGTGGGAATTTCCAAGACTTGAGAATATGATTAAATAACAATTACAATGCGTTACCTATAGCATGGATACCTTTTTTTTTAATATTCGTAATTAATATTGTCCAAAGAACACGCCTTATTATTACCTTAACCTTTCGTGGCCATGACAATTTCGTCCAATGATGTGTGTATCGAGTTCCAGGTAAGTACTGTCAGAGTTATGGTTGCTGTAAAAATTGCGAACAGAATTTACACTGTTCGCCAGATTTTTAAAGTGTTCAAGGAACTCAATTAAATCGATTGTTTCTCCGTTCGGGTTCGCAGATCTTTTTATAAAACATTTTCCAAAATCCTTAAGGTGATTCTGAATTCAAAATTGAATAGTTGTCCATATTGCGTCCAAACGTACGATTAAAATGTGACTTACATTAACGACGATAACATGTGTATGATTTCTTTTTTTTTCCAAATACTGACTGGCTATTGATTTTGTTGTTCATTTTGTTAAATTTGTATAAAACATCCTAACATTCCTTGCGTTGTCGTTCACACTCTGCATTATACCATTGTGTTGCCGTGTAAATCTAATTTATTTGACTCGGATTTGATAGTGTGAGCAAAATACGGATTTTCTTTCGACGTGAGATACTGAGCAAAATTGAAACATGGTGCTCTGTTACATCGTTATTTTCTATTCCGCGTATTAGACTTGACTCAAGATTTACAATATCGCTCGATAATTCAGAAATAAAAGCTTTCCTTGAATAAAATTCCATTTATCAAATGTGTTGGGTCCTCGCGTATATTTATTGCTAGTTTTTCCATTGTTTAGATTATATTCTATAGGGGCATGAAAAGGAAATGTATTACTATCTCTTATTTCAGTGCACAATATTGTAAAAAAATTGCCGACCACGTCAACTGAACATTGCCCATTATGTGTACTTCACGTAATTCTTCCAATATTGGTATCGATATGTAATCTACCGTCAACAACTCGAACTTGTGTAGCCATACATAAATCTAACAATGCGTCCCCGAAGCGGTTTGAATTAAAATTACAAGTTGCTCTAAGCATCCAACTTTCGACCAATTCTTGAATTTGTATCTCCCGTAACATAAACCACACCCAGCTCGCTGAAATGATAAATATCCGATTCAATAATCTTAAAATATCCCCATCAAATTGAATGTGAACATGTGAATATTCGGGTGAATATGTTAAAGCGATATATATTTCATTTTCAGTATTAGAATAGTGTTTGTCAAATTAAATCCACAGTATACAATCTTTTTTTTGCAACCGTTACTCCTGTTCTTATATAATCTCTAATATACAAAATAAGTCCACCACTTGCACGGTTCGCACGCCTATTTGGATAACACCATATGAATGTATTGTATCACTAAATTCAGACAGTTTAATATTATATTTTGAATTGGTCCATGTCTCTGTTTAACTAATAATGTAATATCGTGAAAGCAATTTTACGATTCCGGCGATGAAAACTTGCCTGCTGTGAGCCCTGCAACGTTCCAGTTTAAACCTTTTACAACACTCTCACGTCCCTCCTAGGCATTCGGCTTGTACTCACGGACATCGATGACACGTTTTTCCACTCATAGGAAGGCCTGTTTATTCTCTTCCCTAGCCTTTTTCATGACAGGTATAAGCTGTTGTCTTGTTTCCATTATTTCCCTGGGGTATTGTTCTGATATCCCATACACGGTCCCTTTGGGTTCCTTGGACACCTTCCTAACTCTTTCTCCATACGGAATGAATGCAATTTTTGCGACTATAGGTCTTATTTGTGTGCGATTATAACGCCATATTCTATGGGCAAGGTGAAATTTAATGTCCCTGGATGCGTTTTCGATCAATAGTTTTGATTCAAAAAAGGCACGGCTGTATATATTAAGAATTAATATTATTTAACGTAAATACATAAATATTCAATTTTCATCATAATTTGGATCAAATAGTATTTCCTGACGATATAATGAGGTCTCATATTACTTATGTATGGATATTTGTCACCTTCACTGTTGGTTGACTGACATAAAGAATATTTTATTAAGAAACATTGGTTTCAGTCAAGCTAAAAATCCCAATTGCTGACGGTGCTTTTGGGTACTGAATTAAACATTTATTGAACTGAATGGTTTAACCCTATACCCCATAGATATATATTTGTACGCATTAGAAAGTTAAATTTAATTAAAAACATTACTTACTAGATTCAAGTTTTAAAGGCTTCAATTCAAACCCGTAGAAACTGATGAGCAGCAAACAGCATAGACCCTGAACAGACTGCGAGTTACTCGCAAGCTGTTCTGGTATCATGCCGTTTGCATATAGCCATTTTCACTTTGCTTCTGAGAGGGAAAGGGTTAAGGGTTAATGGTAATGTCACAGAGATGCCCTAAACTATCAGCTATATTCGCGACAAAGAAAATGCCACAGTTGTACACACGAGTTGATAAGAAACTTGAATAGTTTTGAGGAAGGCCGACTAAGATGAGGAGAACAAAGGCAAACATGTGTTTTATTTCTTATACAATAAACTTTAATAAGAGCAAATATATAAGATTTTATTTAAGTTGTTGGACGTCACACGAGCAACAATTCATCAATTTTTTTGTGAACATAGTTATCTGCTTGACCCTAATAAAACTAACAACATGAAAGTTCCGTAATAAAGTCCGTCGTCAGAACTCGGAGTTTCTGTAAGATTTACCTCACCATTAGCTCAAAGTAAAACGACTTTCCCAGTGGGAACAAGGAGCAAACGTTTCCCAGTGATCCATACTCTGGGGCCAGACGTTATAACGATACTTTATTGATCGAATGGTTTGCCTGATGTTGTGCATATGTTTTCGATGAAGTTGCCAGACGGGCACACTACAGAGCTGATGTGGACGCCTTCCTCGATGCTGCAAACACCATAAGCATCAAAGTAGACCACGACAGACACAAAGTCATGTCATTCCTGGAAGTAGCGAAGTGTCTGGCCTCAAAGCATTTCACAGCCAAACATTTAGTGCTTTAGAATCGGATCCGCTCTCACTGCGGAATGTAAAAAATATGACATAGCTTTTTGCAGAAAAATACAAAGACGAGAACAGTGTAAGTCTATATGAAAGGTGCAACATCGTCAACTTCCTGTTAAAAATAAAGCAACCACTTTACAGCTACGACCACCTGTCGTGACTAGGCACAATATTCTTATACACCACATGCACAACAAATCCACTTCCTTCGTCTCCAAAGTGCACCTGTAGACACGCCGAAAAACTAGCCAGACACATATAACAAACATTCAGCAACCATCAACCACCGAGTGAAATGTACGGCGTCAACCTGATAGCCTGCATTAGATCAAAGAATGCCCGTTTCATCCTTGCCGTCGGACTCAAAGTTTAGCTGCTGCGATTTAGAAAAAAGAACGACGGGAAAAAGAAGAAGATCATGATGAAGAAGTACAGTTATCATTAAAAATGCCGTTAACCTTTAAAATAACAATTTGTATCAAAACCTCACATAATTATTACTATTGTCGGACAAATAACAATACAATATTTAACTTACCTTAATATCTCTCTCCAAATCTTGTATTTTCTGTGTGTTATTCGCCAATTTGCGTTCAATATTTTGTATTTCTTCTTTTTTCAAATCCAGATCCTTTTTGAATTTGGTTAAATCTGACTCATTTTTTGCTCGAAGCTTTTCAACTTCTATTTTCATATTCTTCAACGTCTCGTCAGAAGCAGAGTTGAACTTATCTAAATAATCTGTAAAATACATCTTATAATGAACCTGTTTAGCATCATAAAAGGTATTCGCATTTTTCATACGGAACAACTTGTTTGGTAATTTGACCTATCAATGTTTATAACGTTACACTAATTCGTATTACGTTATTTACTTTAAAGAAGACTTATACAATGTTGTAATAAAATGTATATTATCCGATCTTTTAAAGATCCACTGTGTATGCCAAGTTAGACAAGTTTGGATATGTTAATGAGCTACATGATGTGCCATTGATTGTGTATATTGATTTGGTATGTTAAACTCGTTTTTTCCAATAAACATTTGTAAACACTTTAGCCTACCGCAAAAAACGCGAATTCCTTACAAGTTCTTATTCATGAAATGCTGCGATTTCACAAAATGAACCCTTGCGTGTTAGCAACTATTACAAACTACAAATTTACCGCTATAGGACTCTAAAAGCAAAGGAATATTTTTGTTCGAAACACAATCGTATCATTAGATATCAATACCAGTCAAGACATTTTGTTCAAAGGCTTTAACATATATATGAATATCGATTTTCTGCTACGATATGTAGTACCGTAACACACATTTCGTTTAATACAAGCAACTTGAATTTTATTCGATCAAAAAGTGAATCCAAACTTATTTTAAGTTTAAAGGCGGTTTGTGTTTTATCTACCGCATATCGCTTAATTCATTTCATATTTTTCTTCAATGATGTAAACGGACGATTTATATCGTGATCGGAGGGAAGGGGAAAAATGCGGTAAATGCGAAAGTCGGTTGAACGTGTGACGTGTATCATAATCAGACAATAAAGCCAAGCCATTACGCTTACCTTTATCTTTGTGGATTTAATAGCATTACCATTCAGGAAAAGCACTAATGTGAATAAGTTTATTATCTTGTTTGAACACTTTTATTTTGATAATTCAAGTACATAATTTTTATAATTTTTAATCTTTTATAATCGTTTTTAAATAACCCTGAATGGTTGCAATGATAAAACATATTTCGAAAAGAAACACCCACGTACCGACATTAAAACAACCGACGAAAGAAAAAAGTACAACATAAACAATACTCCCGATTTTAAGACGATCAATTTTGACAAGCCTAAATCTACTATCTCTAAAAATAAGACATATTTAATACTTAAGGAACGTATAAATCGATTAGTTGCTAACCAGCACTAAACACATCAAACAAAGTCTTCGTTTTATAATTCGAATGAAACGGATATAGTTTAGACGTAATGACATGGAAATAACATAATTGAACTTTTACGAAATTAAAAATATGTTTCTGCGAGAAATCTTTGTTATTAATCGATACTTAAATCACGAAGCACATTTAATTAAGATAACAATATGCCGTCTATGATTGGAAAGCAACATTAAACTTTTCTTTATTTATCTAACAACAATGCTAGTAACAAAAAGTATGCAATGCATAATATAACAATGTCATTAAGTAAACTCAACAAATAAACGTTAAACGCAAAACTTCAAAACAAGTGTTATTGCATAGGATACACGAAGCATACATTTACATTGTTTATTGTATTTTAAAACACTAATCTACACTGTCATCAACGTTACGTACAATGCTAAAACGCAAATGCTACATGCAAAATAACACGGACGATTTAAGAAATCAATCGCTTTAAAAACGAATACAGAATGGTATTGGAACATATTCGTAATCATGTACATCCGATTAATCACAATTTAACAACGTAAAGAGTTTGATGTAGACATAAGAAACTATTTGAATGTCAGTTCAGATTGAGTCCGTTAGGTTTAAAACAAAACAGCTCATGTTAAAAGAATTATGTTTGATAACCCGGTAAGCAAATTTGTTTATATTTAACTAACACTGATACGAATACCTACCTGAAAGTGGTTGTGGCTGTGGTTCGCCCATCTTGGTAAGAATGCATAAAATCCGTCCTTCTTTTAACTAGCATAAATTAAGCTCGTCTGTTTGCTTTTGTTTTCCTTTAGTCACCTAGCATGTAACAGCGAACACTATTCGATATCATTTTTAATTGTAACGGGTATTCAAACGCACTCAAGAAGAGCCAAAGTTTCCATTCATTTGAACGTTCTTTTCAAACCACGTAAATCAATACTATACATGAGCAATTGAGCAATACGTATGTAAATAAATATAATCCTCGGCTAGACTGACATCATATACTCCATTGTTGAATGCATATGGGCAGTTAACAATATGGTTTTAAACATTATACAACATATTTTAATATATCAATCGATTGTGTTGGAATAATTGTTCAATACAATATTTTAAAGTTATATTTTCCTCTTACACGATTTAGCTAATAATGAGTACTAATTCCTAAATTTTGACCTAAATACTTTTCAAGAGTATGGTGGCATAGAATTACCAAAAGAAAACTGAGAAGTAAATTTTGATCACGTTTAAATCATTGTTAAGAATAAAATACTGGTCTTCATTCTTTATTATTATAACTGCTTTAAAAGCCAATTTGATATTAGTGCCAACTAGTGATATACGGAATATTTATTGGGACATCTAGGTTATAAAATATATGTCTTTTCAAATAAATTTGTCCAAAAGTCGTCCGTAATAAATGGATGATTTATGAAAAACACAAAACATAACACGATTATATTCATTATAACTGTTTATTTTGTCCCTAGTGGAACAAGCTTTTAGGCCAGGATTAACAACAGATGCAGCCGGGACAGCTGTCTCCGTAGACTGGTTCTACTGGTTATGGAACAACTAAAGTACGCGGTATTGGTGAATACGCGGAAGTCGATACCTCGCAGAAAGAGCAGCCTGCAACTGTTGCGGACGTCCGCCTGTTTCGAGGCATCTGGCAGTTAATTACAATTGCATTTATATACGTCGTGATAAGGCATGGCTGTGGTCTGAGCCGCACGACACCAAAGGCCGTACAATTTATGTAGGTTGTTTCTGCACCGCAAATATCTGCACCGCAGCACCCTTTTAAAAGACACATGCACACACATGGGGATATCTGCACCGCAGTTCCCCTAACTAAAAGACACTGCCAACAAATGGGGGTATCTGCAACGCAGCTCCCCTGATAAAAGGTTTGCTAACAAATGTGGATATCTGCACCGCATTACCTCTAAATAATAGCCACTGGCAAACAAATGGGGATATCTGCACCGCAGCTCCCCTAATTGATGGCCACATGCGAACAAACTGGGGTATCTGCATCGAAGCTCCCCTAAATAATAGCTTCTTGCAAACAAATGGGGATATCTGCAACGCAGCTCCCCTAATTTATAGCCATAAGGCAAAGTTCGAAATCAATGACCCCGTTTACTACAAAAACTTTCAACGTACAAATAAATTAGACAGTAAATGGAGGCCATATTATCGTATAATCGAACAAAAGTCGCCGTTAACATACGTTATAAAGAACCAATTAGACAATTCAACTATTTAAGTTCATGCAGACCAGATTAGACATGCTAATATCGATCAATGTCCAGTGATAGATAAGCCGTTAGCGCGCCCGATTAGAAAAGCAAATTTAGCCTTTGCAGAAGACACATCATCTTCTGATAACGATTAAAATACGTCAGTACATGGGTTACCTGTTATTCCTCAACAGACCCGACAGATTAGAGATAATACGGATGCCGAAGATAATATTCCGCTTGCCGAATTGCAAAAACATTTAAGAAACAAACAATTCGCGGATATACAGTCAAGCTCCAGTGAATCAGATACGATGCATTACGATAACATTAGTTTACAAAACTCACCTGTACGTAGGTTTGAAAATGATTCTTCAGATGATCAGATGCAAATTGACGCGGTAGCGTTAAGACACAAAAAACGAAAATTGACCAAAAAGACTTCACGTTCAAATAACGCCATGAAGAAAGCAATTTAAACATGCCTTCAGACAATGGCTGAACACATGTAAATGAATGGACTACAAAGCAAAACGAATTGATGTCGAGACTTAAAGACCCCCAAATTTTTGTATATAGAGAAATATGTTTTGAATGTATATGTATTAAATATGTAAATAGAGGATTATAGAGGACGTTATCGTCCGATTTTGATAATGTATCGTCATTAGCATTGATTTACGGGTTTATAATGAAATGAAAATGTCATATTTTAGTATAAGAGTGAAATGCCAATAATCCGTGCGCAATAGCGAACAGCTCTAGAGCGTAATACAACTTTGTTTGTATATATCTCGATCGGGTACAAACATGACAAGAAAGACCACACCTGTCGCAAAGGACGGTAAATACCCATATCGTATATCGATCTAATTTTATGGACCGACGCTTTTGTATGTTTGCACATAAGGCATTATACAAATATACGCGTATCAGACCAGCTTATGATAACGCACTTGACAATGACATTAACTAACGCTAGCTTATGCCTTACATCGCTCAAGTAAACACCATTTAAGGCGTAGATAACATTTTAATACAGTTTGTAAATATCCTTAAAAGCAAAGCACTGTACCTTTTATAAGTATAATGTAAAAGATACAACTATATTGCTATAATTCATTTAATTTTTGATACTGATCATATATGTAGTTTGTGCTTTTTCGTTTCTTTATAAGAATGATTACATTAAGACAAGGGATTTTGTTTGTTAATTTTTGTTCTCTAAGTAAATAAAACATAATAAAGCACAATGCATTTTATTGAATAGACAAATGCGTATAGTTTAAATAAAACATAATAAATTTGCGTCATGAGATAAGCGTTTCTTTAGCACATTAATTTCATTTGGGTATATGTTATCATAGGTGTGATGAGTTATCTGAGTGCTAATATAGCAAATTCCATTTACTATAAATATGTATATACAAGGCTCGTTTATCATTTCATGTAATTGACCCTATAAGATTTGCTAATGCGATACATGTTAAGGAGAAAAACAGCGCTCCTGACATCGTCGGCGTGGTTTGCTTGCAGCAACATGCGTTCATAACGCATTTGAGATCGTGATCTTAACGCCCCGACACAGAAGAAGAATATGTCATCGACATACAGATATCTTCGACGACGATGTATCCGTCGAAGATAAGATGACGCAACAGACGTTGATCCAAATTGTGAACTAGCATCAGTACCATACAACGAGTGGACTGTTAATAGACATTTCACGCGTCGTCGAAAATGATTTTTAAAGATACGTTGATATGAATGGACTTGATGATGAAAAATCGCGCGTACTTTGTACATATATTAGGTAACATTTTTATCGTCTATGAACTTATATATATGTGTGTTATCTTAATTACGTGTACATAAATAATTATTATGATACTACAGTCATGAGCGCAGACATTCTTCAGAACTTTATATAATAAACGTTTGAAATATTCTAAATCGTGCGACAACCGAGGACCAACAGCTTCTCCGACCGACAATCATCGTCTTCAATCGGAAGCCGCCATCTTCAATCGACTGCATGTTACCATCTACAACAAGATGTCACATACTCTCCAACCTGACGTCTCATCTCTTCACCCCGACGCCACATCGCCTCCAGAAAATGGACACTATTCGTATTGGATTTCCCAAATCAGTGACGCATTCCACTTCATTGTGATTGACATTGACTATTTAAATATTCCAACATTTTATTATTGCAGCAGAAACATTCGTTTAAAATTTCATTAATAATTTGCAGATTTGCATCATATATATGTTTTAGTCACTGATGTTTTCATGTTTGCGTGTCTTATTTTTTCATCGTATGTGTAAATATGTTTTCGTTTACTTCCATACTTAAATTCTTAAAGATTTTTGTGTATCATAAAATACATAAAAATCAAATTGAGAGGATAGGTTGTGTCACGTTATGGTTGGAATTTGTTGGTGGAATATTTTGGGATTACTTTATTGAAACATGACAGTCACAAAGTGCACATATGTACAAATAAGCTTATCGATGAGGGAGAGATTAAAGAATAGTATAGTGGATACAAGGCTGGGTATGTTTGTATTGGTCAAGCAAAAGTGTTTATACAGATAAAGCTTGTAAATAGTTGGGTGGTTTGTTTATCCCGTTCCCAAGGCTTCATTGATTCAGTATCTTTAGTAATCTAGCCAATCAGCAATAAGCACGCACAGAACACTGACCAATGGGATTCATAACTGAGTTTCACGGGGCAAATGTAAGAGGGAAATAGTCAGTTAGCATTTAGATCTTAAGGTGAACAGATGGAAAAAGACACAATCATGTAGCAATCACAACGTATTTGTACAACTGGAAATATAAGTTATGTCAGACATTAAACTGGATTAGAAACTGATATATGTGTTGTTGAATATTTTATCCCACATTATGCAGAGAAATTAACATAAATAGAGAGGGACGGACTTGTCCCATGCGCGACACGGGAAAATGGTAGCTAATGCAAATCTCGTCATCATGGCAATACGCACATGATGAGTTATCGAATGATAGGCTAAACACCAGTAATTTAATAGTAATGAACATTGTTTTTACTATGTGTCGTCCATGAACTATGAACGATTACGTGACATAATTGTCCTCGTCAAAACAACAGTCAGAGAATGCAATTAAGTAATAGGTCATTAATTAGTCCTGTCTTTTCAATAACACATTAAGCAATATATAGATTTTACAGGAATTAACACGATTCATGTATACTACTACTACTACTACTTCAATTGCTGCTCCTGCTACTGCTGTCACTATTACTGCTACTACTACTACTACTACTACTACTACTACTACTACTACTACTACTACTACTACTACTGCTACTGCTACTGCTACTGCTACTGCTACTGCTACTGCTTCTGCTACTGCTACTGCTACTGCTGCTGCTGCTGCTACTGCTACTGCTACTGCTGCTGCTACTGCTACTGCTACTACTATTACTACTACTACTACTACTACTACTACTACTACTACTACTACTACTACTACTACTACTACTTCTACTACTGCTACTACTACTACTACTACTACTACTACTACTACTACTACTACTACTACTACTACTACTAGTACTACTACTACTACTACTACTACTACTACTACTTCTACTACCACTACTTCTTCTTCTCCGTCTTCTTCTTCTTCTACTTCTTCTTCTTGTTCTTCTTGTTCTTCTTTTTCTTTTTGTACTTCTTCATTCACGTCCTCTACTTCTTCTTCTACTTCTACTACGTCTTCTACTTCTTCTACGTCACACACTTCTAATACTTCTTCTACTTCTACTACGTCTCCTACCTCTTCGTCCTTTCTTCTGCTGCTTCTTCAACATCTTCTACTTCTTCTAATTCTTTTTTTCTACTACTTCTACTGCTCCTACTTCTCTTCTTCTTCATCTTCTTCTACTTCTTCTTCTTCTCATACAACTTCTTGTACTTCTTCCACTTCTTCTGCTTCTACTTCCACTACTTCTGCTACTTCTACTACTTCTTTTACTTTTACTTCTTCTACTTCTTCTACGTCTTTTACTTCTTTTTCTTCTTCTTCTTCTTCTTCTTCTTCTTCTTTTACTTCTACTTTTACTTCTACTTCTACTACAATCACAACTTCAACTACAACAGTAAAATTGCAATAACACGATTTCTCGAAAACTGGCGATTACTCGAGTACTAAAGGATGTCCCTATTTTTTTATATTTTTAATATAAAAATACCCGCAATTACTCAAAAATGCGTTTTTCGATAACTCGAGGATGTGTGCTCATCCCTGAAATCTTCCCACAGCTAATAAACTGGCAATTATTCGTAGACACTTTCTGGTCAGTCGGTGCTAAAAAAATCGAGTTGTGAAAACAGCGCAATCAGGCAGACAAAAAACGCTGATTAGGTGTGAATTTAGTCGCAGTTTGAGAAACACTGCAAATTGTTTTCCTTTGAGATGCAGATAAAAGCTACAGTTTGAATGATTCTTAGATAATTACACATGCTCTGCTCTCTATTGCGAAACATGTTACGCCATCAGTTTCTGGAAGCTAATGGGTTGCGACAGGCTTCAATCTTAGACTTTGTACAACACAAGTCTAAGTGAATGTAAATTAAATAAAACTGTGTAGTGATCATGTTGTTTTTTGTGTTTGTTTTTTTTTCATGCGCATGTACGTACCTTTTGTGCTATTTTAAATATTCAACATTGAATATTGTTTAAATATTTTTGATTATATATATGTGTTATGTGTGTACGTTGTTTAAATTAAATGAACGAACGATTATTTTAATTATTAAGTTTAGTATACTGTAACCTTAAGCGATTTTTACAAGGCCTTTTCTTTTCCAAGCACCGTCTTACACTTACATACAGCATACAGAAGTTAAGCACCAACCGAAACAGTGAAAACAAATAATACCATGGATTACTCGAAACATGCGATTACTCGAGCATCGAGGTCGGTCCCGTGCTACATCGAGTTATCGCAGTTTTACTGAACAACTACAACTACTTCTACAACGACTACTACAACTACAACAACAACTACTACTACTTCAACTACTACTACTAGTAGTGCTACTTCTTCTACTACTACTACTACCACCACTGCTGCTGCTTCTTCTACTACTTCTTCTTCTTCTAGTATTATCAATAATGGTACTTATTATAATGTGTATTATGATTTCAACGGATGAACGGAAGATTTAACAATTAAACATAAATACATACTTTTGTTTTAATAGATACAATCAACGCAACAGAAGCTTACCAAACTCAACGGCTATCAACTCGCAGACAGGGTTCGGAAGAAATGTGGTCCAACAGCAGAATTGTACCCATGAGGCCAATGAAGATATCCGGATCTCCTATATGCATTTGATTCCAAATGACAACGAACTATACTGTCCCGTTCAAAAAGTCGGAACAACGTTCTGGCGCAGGTTTTTTTTCCAGACTTTGAATACGAACAAGTTTCGGCATCCATACCAGGTCCCAATTTGGTTGGCGTTAACTGAAAAATATCCGTACCCAAGAAAGGGCGCGACCAGGCAAAACACCAGCGAGTATTTTAAGTTCATGTTCGTCAGGGACCCTTACCAAAGAATCGTTTCCGCTTATGTGGACAAAGTGTTCGTGCCTAACCCTATGTTCTGGGAACGGTTTGGCAAGCCGTCGATCCATCTCTTTCGTGAAAACGACACTCGTCGTTGTTTTCATGATGCGTCGTTTTTGGAATTTGTCAGATTTGTCACGTGGGCGGAGGAAAACAAACAAATGCTAGACGAGCATTTTATGACGGCAACAGAGCTATGTATTCCGTGTATAACGAACTACACATTTATTGGTATGAAAAATATGAAATGTATATTAAACTCATACGTTCTCGCCCACATACAAAAATGTAAAATTTTCGAAATCGGTCAATGTGTTATATGTATTAATCTATTCACGTATGATTAAATCTCTATTATTGTTGGGAAACCGTTAAAAACGTTTGCCAAATGAATAATCTTCGGGAATAATACACGTTACAATATAATTTATCTTATATAATCCTCTCGTTATTATTAAATTGACGCCAGTTCTGTAACACTGAATGCTTGCAATATCATACAGATATACTATTTAGTGAAAAAGAATGATTTTTTCAGGAAAGATGGAGTCATTTGGGGAAGATTCTACCGTGATATTTAACAAGTTTAGCAAAATTTCATATACAAGAGAAATGAAAAGGCGTATGAAAGATTTAGCAAGTTTGGACGCAATTGTGGACAGCATAAACATTCCATTTCAGTAGAAGCAGGATATTCTTAAATGTATGACATGGCACGATGCCTTGCAGAAGATACGGCGGAAACTTCAAATACGTGGACTCATCGACGTAAATTATCCGTTACCGCTAGATGCGACGGCGTCTGAAAAAGTTGATGTGAAAAGGTTTACACAATTGGCAACTGAGGCACATAGAAAGTCTGATAAAAAGGTTTTCAATTCCCAGAAAAGGGCATTGTATATAGAGCTATACAGAACGGTCCCTAAAGAAGATTTAAAGAAATTAAGTGCTGGCTTTGAAAGGGATTTTTACATATTTGATTACAATTCAATGCCTCATGAACTATTTAATCGTTCCTAGCACTGGTATGATTTAGAGATGACTATTTTACAACATATATTTTTTTTCGATTAAACTCGTACGTTATAAATATCATTTGTTGCCGAAAATATATTTCCTATTTGTTAATCCGTGTTCAATGATCTCTCAATATTTATACGGCCACCAATCATCAAAATATTAAATGACCCGTTCGTGTATATTTCATATGCTTTCTTGCTGTCTATTAAGTCAAAGCAACCTTAAACAAGCCTGTTTTTTATGTTTTTTATGTAACGCGCTCTTCATAAAAATTTTCGACATTTGTTCAAAACACGGAATCAAATTCTGTCTTTAAGTCTATAAAAATTAGGCGTTAATGTTTTATGGTAAATATTAAACTCAAGAATGTCATACAAAATGGTGATGACAGTGCTTACACCGGCCGAAAACCAAACTGTGAATCTGTATGTATTTTTTTCTTCGGCATTATTTTAGACAAGCTTGCTAAGTGCGCCGATTGAAAGATTACCAAAGTTGCTGAAAGAGATGTACCACTGAAATAGTAAGGCTTATTTCTGTCTCCTTTCTTTTATAATGACACGACAAAAACCATAAGACCAAGCTTTCGGAAAATAAACACAATGAAACATCCTATTGAAGCAATAAATGATATAATCTTTGAATATATTAAACTTTTTGATAATGAATTCATGCAGTACATGATCAGCTGAACATATAGATTTGTTACGCATTAAACGTTAAATTGCCCTCACAATTTCGTTCGTCGTCATAGGAACATTCACTGATAGGAAAGAAGGGTATTGCCTATGAAATCAATGCCATTGTCCTCGTTCAAACTTTCGACATCGTATAAACGTGCAGAATTTATACATCATTTTATAAAATTGAAAAATACTCTCAGCATTATTTTGGTTATGTGATGCTAGATCTCCTATAACCTTTCGATCGGAAGTGAGTATAGAACTGTATGGGTTTGTGTTCGACGATCGCAAAACACGCGCGATTTTCTAATTGTATAATTGCTTGTAACTTCTCTCAATGCTATTCTATTCGATTGGAATTTATTTTAACAAAAAGTCTTCGAAGCAATCAAATAATAATGTTTTACGTTCCGGAATCGAGCCACTCATTTTATGATTTATTGAACACAAAACTCTCTTTTCGCTTTTGTAAGAAATATGGATGGAGGTGTTTCAATTAGCGATACAAAACTTTTTACTTAATTATCAATACTATTGCCGTCTAAGATGCCTCAGGTTTTTCAGTACAGTCTATTCATTGATAGGTACTCGTCTATAAGTCAGTTTATGTTCGTCCGACCATTTATAGCAAGTGTAATCAATTTCCAGTGTAACGTTCAAAGAATTATCTACATGACACAAGTTCAAAACATAAGGCGCATATTCACTGTGTATTGGCAAAACCTTGATTTTGCTAAACGATCTTTCTCGCTTACAATCAAGTAATCTGTTGTTCTTCATAATTGTTATTTAAAATACGGAAACGAACCGGCATCATCGATTAAATGCACGTATTGGTCCCGTTTGACCCCAGAACAACAATGATAAGATTCGTTAGAGTGTAACTTACACACTCTCAAGTTCAAAATAAATGACCATAACTGTATCAAACTAATTAGTGACACAATCAGCGATCTTCTAGATAATTGCAATTTGACAATATGGTGAAGACAGTGGAACTTATTTTTACAGGTAATGTGCATATGACAAGTAATGCGAACACATCAATTATGCTTTGAAATCAATTAAATCGAGCCTAAAAAAAGGTTTGAAATAAGTTAATCCGTTCTTAGGTCGTTTTTGCAATTTCAGAAAATTATCTTATTAATGTATTTGGTCTTCATTTTTGTTTTAGCGCTTTGGATTGCTAGGCTGACCTCTAGAAGCAGTGAGCACCGTTCATAAGGTTTAACATATTTTTATATATACGAGTACACTACTGTTATTTCTACGTTCGAAATACCGGGTACATAGCAAATCAGATCGGCCGTTTTGTTTTTGTTTAATTACAAGGTTTGTAAATTAGATCTTTCATAAATAAGGACCAGTTGCAACAAAACATTGTCTGTTTCCCGAATGAAAGGAAGAATTTTATATTATATATAAAAGAAACTCTACATTGAACTAAACCGATAAATAACTGATTTACACATGGCGTTTATTGTCAGATCTTGACGACTTTTATGTTGTGCAGAACAAATGTGAGTAGGTTTTTAAATTCAAGTCTTACTGAATTGTGTTCAAATGTCTTTATTTTCACCATAACTGGGATATTGCACTCATGTTTATTGGCTTTGAGTGTCCTAAGTGTTGCAATAGGGACGCGAAACTGACATCAATATATACGGCTGCGATTGAAACAGCGGTCAATGATCACTCAGTTTGGAGTTAATAAAGATAGCATTAACTGTTACATCTTAATATAGACTATGATAAAACAAGAAACATAACACCACCACGTTAAGGAATGCATCTCTCAAATTTAATAATGGAATTTTTGAATGATTATTCTTGTTTCAATGAAGTATAATACAAATATACATACTGTCTACCTTTTTGAATATGCTGAATGTCCTGCCATTGACTTATCATTAAACGTACCTACTGCCCCTTCATCTACAGTGTAGTAAACTGCACTTTCGATACTGATTTTTGCCAATGGACGCAATCGAAGAACGATGATTTTGATTGGACGAAACAGAACAGAAGTACGCGTACTGACGGAACTGGACCAACTACCGACACCGATGGATCAGGTGATAAGCCGTTGCTTTGTAACTATTAGAACTAAACATCCATGTTTGAAAATAGCGTTATTTAGTACCCTCACTGATGATTATGTTTCGAACAAGATGTCAAGGTAGGTTTAGGTTACATAACGCTAAGTGATGGAAACATCGAAAACAATTCGGAATTCCATATATTTCCTCAGAAAGGAAAACTTTATTCGGCCTTGAAAATATTAATGACCCCCCTTCCAATGATAAAACATAACTCGCTATTATCCCCGAAAGCAAACAATTGAACTCTATACATATTTGTAAAACATTCACATTAATATAACATGTAAGCATGTTGAATACATGCCGAATGACTTTTTTGCGATCTACATGTATGTATATTGCGCTTGTTTGGGGAAACTGATAACCCAAGGAATATGGTCAATCAGAGTGAAAACTAGACATTTCAATCGCCTTAAGATGTTTTGTCTGAAGATTCGAGATGTTACCAATTTTTTCGCCTCCACCCTTCCCTGTACGAGATCAGGTTGTTATGAATTGATCAGACAATATTTCAGTAGTCCAATATTAAAACAAACAAGAAAAACATCTAAGTTTGGTTAACATACGGTATATACGGGATTTTGTTTATCGACGTGATGATCACTTGAACGGTATTTTTGCGGATGTTTGATATTTAATTGGGAATAATTACATTTTGTATAATACAGAAAACACTCTTAAAATAATGTGTTTGTCAAAATTAAGTAATTTACATTCATTTATTTGCAAGTGACTGCAGTATGCGCTTGAAATCTTTGTTACCCTATTTATGTCCGGTATCTTCTGCGACAATAGGTCATAGTGGATTTAAGATAATGTTGTTTTATGAGCAGCTACAACACTTTTACAAAAACAACAACAAACACAATTTTGTTTATTGTTCGTCGCAACATCTCATGCAAGTATCCGTCGTGTACAGTATTAGACTTTGTAAGCAACTTGTTCTACGGGAAACTTAAACGCTTCATTTAATGTGATCCAATTATAGTACAAATAGCCATTTAGCTTACGGAAAATGCCACATCAATCGAAAAGCAAGACGAACAACACAAAATGAAAACATGGTACATGTAGTACTCAATATAATCATCAATTAACCTACATAATAACGACTACCGCACACAATTCGCCTTAACATGAAACGCGCAGATCTTAAACAAAATGAAAGGATTTACGAGATATTAGCACAGCACAAATGAAAGAATCAGTTCTTTCGTTTCAATCCTTTTCTGATATCTTTTGTATTTTGATATATTGTACTTGCCAAAAGAAATAATTTTGTTTAAACTAAAAAATGAAATTTGTTTAATTTCCGAAACAATAAAAGAGAAAACTATTTATTAGCTAGCAAATAAATGAACATAAATATAGGATATGTTATTTTTATTCTATGTTTAATATGTGTCTAAGTATCCGATACCAGTGTTCATGTCCCTCGTTAGTAATTATTTGCATCTTTTGTGAGATTAAGATTTGTCCTGTGTGCGTTTAGCCATGTACTGTGATGGCATACATGTTTTGCCCAGTCAGAATAAGTTGCTTGCAATCAACAAAATTTTAATGGGTAATCACTTAAACAACTAAAACTATAATCGAAATGGCAAACTACTGACCACGCTGTTCGTTGCGCTTAATCTGTCGCAAGAAACGTTTATTTTACATAGTATTCTTGCCTATTTTTGACTGATTACATATTATGCTGCCAACGTTGTTAGCTTTAAATAATTGTAATTGCATTTATAATTTGAAGGCATTGTAAATGAAATTGTTTTGAATATTGTATTTGTGGTCGGAATTTTCTGACAGTCATGTTGTTATTGTACGATAGTGTTGTACATTTTAAATTATGTTATATGTATGCAATGTATAAATAATACATGGCCTTTTACACTTTCGGGCTTGATAATAGACTTGAACTCGAATTGTGTTTGGATTATTTCCACCCCTACCCCACTACATTAATGCAATGCGCATTACATATTTCATTATAACTAAGCATATGAAGCGAGTTGCGTATTTTGTTTGGATATAAGTATTATACAATACTTATATTAAATGGTTAAGATTGCAAATATTATAAATCACGAATATACATGCTTCAATACATTTGTATAACTGTAAAACGCAATAACCGAGATAATAACCGCTACATAGAAGAAAAAACACGTTGAAATCAACCCGAAACTTCTAAGAGTTGACAAAAAGAATAGAAACTATTATCAGTTCATAGTGTAATACAGTAACAGGTAAACAATTTGAAAATCAACTTCACATCAATGCAACAATTTAAGAGAAAAGATGGAAACCGTTCTCTATATTCACAACTACAACTGCAACATATTGTACATGGCGCGTACATTATTTACTGTTCAAACCTCATAGTACATCTAGTTAGTTTTGAACAAATTGGCACAAGCTTGACCATGCAATTCGACACAATACACAACGAATAACAGTTTACAATGCTGTTGTAACAAGTGTGTAAAATAAAACAAAAGTTGAAGTGATTGACATATTGAGATGACCATAAGAAAAATGATCTCAGCGAATGTATCATATGTGGTCAAGTAAACATAAATACTCAGTCAGTTTCGACACGGATATAAAAACTCAACATTCATTCAGACGGTGGACAAGCTTTTTGGAACAAACGAACACATGCGTGCACTGTCGTGTGATGAAATAAAGCCAACCTGCTGCGAAGTAAAGGTAATATAATTATATTGTATTTGTTATGTTAATTATTAGCTCTCATTACATTGCACTCATTCGTTGTCTTACACATCTTACTCAACTCAACTCAACTCAAACAATTGTATTGAAGTAAATACAGGCCACCGGTCAAAAAATACACAATACACACAAACTGTATACGATCACATAGTTGCCATGTAACTACTTTTATCCTTCTTTATTATACATTTTGGTCGCTATACATATACACACAAATTGATGTTGTTTCACTGGTAGATATACATATAAATACCAAGTTATGAATTTATGTTGTTTAACAGATGGATCCCATTAATGAATAAACATCAGACTCTGAACATCCAACATGGTAACAATTTCAAAGATATTGGGTACGGATTTCTTTGTATTTTGATCAATGAAAAAATGCATGAAATTCACAATCAATAACACGTATACTATTATTATCCAGACAAAATAACATAGTATATTATCATTTGGAATATATGATTGTTTACCCATGTCAATATTTAATTTAAATAATTAGCGCATCTAAATCTAGAGAATGCGATTTTATGTTTAAATGGTATGTGTTCTGAGGTAAGATATATTTAAGTATTTAGCATTGTTTTGTAATACATGTAACTGTGTCAGCGAGATGAATTGAGTATAAAAATCAGTAATGCGTTTGCGAAAGTGATTTATGAATAAATTAACATCAATAATTTCTTGACTTATCTTCAATTGACAAAGTAGGTTACACGTACTGGTAGACGCCCGCATTTACCATGAACATGACATGTTTTAGTAGGATTTTTAACATGCGCAATTCATTTACAAGTTGTGTTATGTACATCTTCAATCGAGTCAATAAACACATACCCCCATATTTGTGATCAATAACATAAAATCGGTTTTATCATACTATAAAAAAATATAAATTATTCCTTAATTGGAAAAAAACTCAAATGATTTTTTATAATTGTAAATAGAAGACAATGCTTTTTTTGCTTGTGCACTGAGCTTTTCATGTGTAGCGCTCCAAGACAATTTTAGTGTAAACATTAATATCATGTATTTATAAATAGATGTAGTATTTATGCGCGTGCCACGGAAAGGAAACTCCAATTTCCGTAATGTCGTCAGGGTCCTCTGTTTCTTAATATAATTGTTTCAGTTTTTTTTTCAGATTGATTTCCATTCCAGATAAGGAACACAATCCGTCAATAACGTTTAATTGCTGTTGTAATTTAATGGCTGTTTTGGCACAACTAGTTACATCATCTGCGAACATTAGACATATAATGTCGTGAAACTCAATATGAATATACAAGATCCACATGTTTCTTGAAACATCGTAGATAATTCATCGATAAATAGTGTACAAATTGTCGGACTGGTCTTATCACCTTGCCTGGTTCCAATATTGCATTAAACATAGTTATATTATTTTACATGTGAAAATAAAGTCTGTCGATCGGGTTTGATTTAAATAATTTGGATTTTAACGCATGAATACAGCGATTTATACCTATTAAGTAAAACATTCATTTCTTTTCCATGTACGCCTTTTCTTTGCAGTGATGGGAATAATACATGGTGATTGATTTTATCGAACACTTTAATGAAGTTAATGTATGATCAATAAAATCTACCTCCTTTTTGACATATATTTTTTAACTAAAGCTTGTAGACAGAATATATTATCGACTGCTTAGTAACCAATACCAAAACCTGACTGTGATTGATCAATTTTATGATTCGTTTCTGCCCATTCGAACAATCGTTTATTAATGACACCCGTGAAAATTTATACATTGTATTTGTTAGTGATAGTCCGCGATAGTATTCTGGCATATGTGTTTGTCCTGATTTATGAATATGATAAATTATACTTTTCCCACATGAATTCAGGAATTCTTTGGTTTCACAAATGTTGTTAAAAATCTTAACAATATATATGGTGCTAAACAATCAATAATGTATAAATAATATTTTGAGGGAATGCCGTGTATACCGCACGTTTTATCATTCGTTAATTTACTTATGGCATCTTTGACCTCTGATAAAACAATTGGTGTATTAAGAAAAAGTGTATATTTGAGCAGGATCTACAGCTTTATAGTCTAATAAAATGTATGATGCGTTATTATCATATAGTAAATTCGAGAAATAATCTCGACAATTATTAAGACTTATACTTATGTCAGTTCATATTTTAGCTTGTTTAATTTGTGTCCACATATAATTTGGATTTTTGCGATAATCAATAAGATCCTTTCTGTTTCTTATTTAATATTCACGTATTAATTTTTGGCAATAAGTTTTAAATGTATTTCTTCGAATTTTCCCTTAGGTCATATGATGAACTGGAAAGTCGAAATTTCCGTAAATACTTATATTTCTGCATTTTATGAAAGCTACATTGTTCCTCCCACCATTTTGGTTTATCGTCTCTAATCCTTGGAGACTGTCACATGACATCGCCAGCTTTATGATAGAATGAGGTTATTTTATCAAGTGCTACATTAACGTTTTCATCTATGGTATTCATTAATGCTTGGCCGTTTTCGTCAAACAAACGTTTTAAGCGATCTAGAAAGACATGTCCAAATTAACTCCTCCATTTATACTTTTTAAAATTTGATAATTTACCTTGGTTATTACAGACAATATTTATATCATCACTATCCTCCATATTCTTCTGAGATGTAATCGGAAAATGATCGGATTAGCCACGGTGAAGCATTGAAAATTGTTAACATGATCGAACAATTCAGAAGATGCAATCATATAGTCAACCACACTAGCTGCATCATATGAGATACACGTAAATTGACCATCTTTATCTCCTGAGAATCGTCAGTTTAAAATATGAGTATGAAAGACACAGCGTATATTTACTGCAAAAATTGATTACCCGTAATTTATCTTTGTTTGCTCGTGGTAAGTCGAATTAACTAACTTTATAATCGACTTCTCCAAAAATGTAATTTAAATGGTCATATTGTCTATAATCTATAAGACCTATTGTACTTGCATTAAAGTCATCGGCTAAAAATATCGATGCCTTTGGGTAAAGGAGTTTTAACTCTTCCAAATTAGATAATACATTCGATAAACCATTCTTATCATTTTGTAAATCATATATACGCGATCCTTCTGGTGAAACGTATGAAAAAAACATAATTAGATCATTTGATGTAAATATAGATGAATATTCGAAATATAATACAATACAGTCAGAAAATGAGCTTACAATACGGGTCACAATATTAATGTTTCATTAAATGGCTCCTGACATAAAACACACACCCGCCATTATTTCAAATACTATTTAAACTTAAATGTCGTACATGATCGTAACATATATACGAGTCAAATATTGTATTAAATTCCCCGATATATTTACCCCATGTTTCACACACCGGTAAATGAAATAAATCAAGGAACATTAAAAATGATTTAAATTCTGCATCATTATGTGTTTATTTGGACCAGCAATATTCCAACTAACAAAACTTAAACTAAACGGTTTTTCATTGCTATTTATAGCATTTGTGTGACCTCGGCCGTTTTCCTTGTCCATGACAGAATCGTCAGAAAATACCGGTATGTCATATTGCTTAGGTTCGTGGTGTGAGCGATTGGTCGGTTTCTGCTCGATGTAACGCCTCGTGCATCTAAGTCATATTTCACGTGGTTGGGTTCCAATCCTTGCTCCGAGTTAATTTTATTGCTAGATTCGTCGGTCTGAAAATCACGTGGAAAATGCACGGCGTCGAACACCATACCTCCGTTTACCGACAGGTACAATTGATTATGTAGTGTCGCTGTATTTTAACTGCGTAGTTTCCCTTCGACCGTTCGGGCATCATGCGTTCTCCAAGGTGTTTTCTTTGTTGACGGTTTCTTTCGCTATAATTCTATTGAACAGAAAATGCAAGAAGAGCTGTTACAGAAAAAAACATATATTTTGTTTAAAAAGGTCAATTCTAAATAGTTATAGCAAAGTTATTTAAGACACCTTCCGTGGACGGCGTGTAATTCAACAGCTCATTATAGCAAAAGCAATTAAATAACATGTCGCGGATAGAACGTGTAATCTATATGATGATTCGAATAAACTAGCGACCCAGAACAAAATTAATTGTAAGATTCACGCTGCATCGTTGATAGTTAAGTCATTGTAACTTTTATCGTTGAACGGGACGAGGTGCATCTAGGCGGGATGCGATCGATAAAATTTTGTGTGTGAGTTTATTGTTGCATATGTGCAAGCACTTTGCGGACATCACAAACTTTGCATTTACAAAAGAATTTTATTTAATATCCTGGATTATTTTCAAAACATGAAGTACGGAATGTTTAATGTAATATAATTACAATTAAATGCACGATAAATACACTTAATAATGCATGAAAATACACCAATTTTGTAAACAAGTATACTAACAGTATTTTTCTTGATAATTTCCTCATTAATACACTAAAGTGCATGAAATGAAGTTTACCATGTGTGCTTTTGTGCATTAAATGTGTATTTTGAGTATAATTGCAACTGAAATAATGCAGCATCCAAGCGTCTTGGTTCTGGGCGAGTCTGTCCATCTACCCCCATGTTTGGCTCATCAGCTTAGCATCTGGGTACAGGTCAAGGCGCTAGGTTTGTCTAGGCCGCCATTTCTTCATTTTCCCTTAAGGATGTATTGGATGCAGGGTTGCGAAACGCGTTTCATATCCAATGCCAACGTCTATTGAGAATTTCTTCTTCAACTGGCTGCTGCTTTGTTCTTCTCCTCAATTATATTGAAGAGCTCGTGTGGTCAGTGGATTTTGATGATTTTGCTGAGTAAGATATTGATGAAGACCTGTATTTTCTTTATAATGGTGACACTGGTTCTCTAGGTCTCTGCTCCATGGAGGTGTATTTCACGATGGTATTGAAGAGCCTAATCTTGGTGGCGATGCCAATTGCGCTGGATCCCACGATGTAAATCAGCTGATGGAAGGCTGATCATGCTTTACTGATGCGGGTTCTGACATCTGCACCCGTTTCTAAATGGTTGTCCAGAATGCTATCGAGATAGATGACGCTGTCCAACTCCTCCTGCGCTGCGTTTTGGACTGTGATGGTTGTGTTGTTGGATGCGTTGGTCCTGAACACCTTGCTCTTCCCTTTGTTGGTGGCTAGGCATAGTCTAGCTGACTTGTCTGCTACCATGTTTGTCTTTTCCTGCATCTGTTGCTGGGTTATGGAGAGAAGAGCCAGATCATCGACACAGTTGAGGTCTTTCCAGAGTGTCCACTGTGTTCCGTTCTGCTTGTTATCTGTGAGGTATTCATTTCCCAGCCTATGGCCAGCAGGAGCAGAAAAGGTGAGAGTAAGCAGCCTTTCCTCACTCTGATTATCACTTCGAAGGCGCCCTTGAGCTGTCTTCCATGAGCGATTCTGCAGGTCATCCCTTCATTAGACCTCTTATGATATTGGTGATCTTTTCTGTCCCAGAAGTCTCCAGAGGGACTTCCGGTCAACGATGTCAAACGCCTGTTCAAAGTCGATTAAGTTGACATACAGGGGCGAATTCTACTCCAGGGCTTGTTCCAAAATGATGCGAACGGTTGCGATCTGATCCATGCACGATCTCTCCTTTCGAACACCGGCTTGTTGAATACGGAGATCTACTGTGCCTTTAATTCGGTTAAACAGGATGCGATTAAACACCTTTCCTGGGATGAACAACAGCATGATTCCTCGGTAGTTGGAGCAGAAACTGAGGTCGCCTTTCTGGGAGAGCTTGATGAGGTATCCCTCTTTCCTGTTGTTGGAATTGCTTCTTCCCATATCATGCTGAAGAGCGAGTATAGCAACTCCACACTAGTCTCGACGTCAGCCTTAAGTGCTTCTGTAGGTATTCTGTCATGTCCTTCAGATTTGCTGTTCTTCAATTGCTTGATGGCGCTGCTGATCTCTACCTTCGTAGGAGTGCACCACTTGATTTGCATTCGCTTGCAGCTGGCGGAAGAGTGCTGGCCCGTTGACTAGTTCCTTTCAGGAAGTAGGAGATAATGACCTTGCACCCTTAACGCACATTATAACGGTGCAAAAAATGCGTTTTATGCAACTTAAGTGTGCATTAAATACACCCTTTTCGAATGGGAAACAACCATATGTTTGAAAGATTTCGGAGAAAATAATAATAAATTGTTCTGCAAAATGAAAGTTGAAATAATGTTTCCAAGTGATGTTTTTAAAATTATATTTGGCTCGTGTTAATTATTCTGATGGACACAAATTCATCCATTATTGCAAAAACATAAAACAGTTTTATGCATTGCGCGTTTAAGCACATTTTGCTAAACAATTTCTCTGAATATCCGGAACTACATTTACAACATTAGGCTCTGCCTTTTTTCAGAGTACACAACCAATTTTCTATATTTTTACTTCTTTGTCTATAGAAAACAAATCGCGGGTCGTTTAATAATGTAGAATAAGCCATGGTTGTACTTCTTTTTTTCTTTGGAAAAATAGCAGCATATTGTGTTTAAAGTTGCAGATATGCACCATGTTAAGATGCTCGGACATATTTTAGTTCTTTCTCTGAAATAGCAAAAGCATTATTCTGACACTAAGGTTTCTGTTTTTCAACCCAGAGTGCTCTAACAAAAAAAATGTAGAGTTTGGATGACAAACACTTCAAATTATAAGACGTATACATTTTACAACCAGGCCGATTAAATCCAACAAAAATGCAAAAATCAATGGTTTAACTGAACACATATGTCTTTGATGCACATTGGGAACACTCAATATACCGTATACATATTTACAGGAGACACGATAAGCATCACTAAACCAGGCCTCACAGCCCACAGGATATGTACAAGAACAGATAAATAACGGAACAAATTCACATAAAATATTTGGCAATATTTACATTCAATTACTTAGAGAGTATTTTTATAGTTGTTAGTACGTTTCGCTGCTTACTTAGTCTACTTTCATATTACTTTAAGTGTTACATTAAGTATTATTATGATAGAAGAGAACACAAAATATTTAATTATTCAGGACTTATGAGATGTTGGAGGACTGAGTTCTTACGAACCTGCACTTAATAGCTATTGAACTATTCCAAAACCTTTCTGTGTTTATGGTAGATGCAAACTCAACATTTTTTTATTTTGTTCTCAAGTAACTGAGATTAAGTTTTACTTTAACTAAGAGTGACAACCACGGCTCGAGATTTAACTTTTAAATCAACTTGGCTAGTCCGGTCACTACTGTAAAATTTCACAAAATATGATAAAAAGTAATTTTTCCTTATCGTATTAGTAGAAGTAGTAGAAGAAGTAGTCGTAGCAGTAATAGTAGTATTAGTAGTAGTGTACTAGTAGTAGTTGTTGTAATAGTAGCAGCAGTAGCAGTAGCAGCAGCTGCAGCAGCAGCAGAAGTAGCAGCATCAATAGCAGCAGCAGCAGCAGTTGAAGCAGCAGTAGCAGCAGAAGAAGTATCAGTTGCAGTAGAAGGGGCAGCAGTAGCAGTAGCAGCAGCAGTGGCAGTGGCAGTAGCAGCATAAGCAGCAGCAGTAGCAGTAGCAGCAGCAGTAGCAGTAGCAGAAGCAGAATCAGTAGCAGTAGCAGAAATAGTAGTAGAAGTAGTAGTAGTAGTAGTAGTAGTTATAGTAGTAGAATTAGTAGGGGTAGTTGTACCACCTCAGTAGCAGTAGCATTAACATAAGCATTAGCAATATAAGAAGCAGTAGCAGTAGAAGTAGTAGTAGTAGTAGTAGTAGTAGTAGTAGTAGTAGTAGTAGTAGTAGTAGTAGTAGTAGTAATAGTAGTAGTAGTAGTAGTAGTAGTAGTAGTAGTAGTAGTAGTTGTTGTAGTAGTTGAAGTAGTAGTAGTAGTAGTAGGAGGAGTAGTAGTAGTAGTAGTAGTAGTAGTAGTAGTAGTAGTAGTAGTAGTAGTAGCAGTAGTAGTAGTAGTAATAGTAGTAGTAGTAGTAGTAGTAGTAGTAGTAGTAGAAGTAGTAATAGTAGTAGTAGTAGTAGTAGTAGTAGTAGAAATAGAAGAAGTAGTAGTAGTAGTAGTAGTAGTAGTAGTAGTAGTAGAAGTAGTAGTAGTAGTAGTAATAGTATAAATAGTAGTAGTAGAAGTAGCAGTAGTAGGAGTAATAGTAGTAGTAGTAGTAGTACTAGTATTAGTAGTAGTAGTAGTAGTAGTAGTAGTAGTAGTAGTAGTAGTAGTAGTAGTAGTAGTAGTAGGAGTAATAGTAGTAGTAGTAGAAGTAGTAGTAGTAGTAGTAGTAGTAGTAGTAGTAGTAGTAGTAGTAGCAGCAGTAGTAGTAGTAGTAGTAGTAGTAGTAGTAGTAGTAGTAGTAGTAGTAGTAGTAGTAGTAGTAGTAGTAGTAGTAGTAGTAGTAGAAGTAGAAATAGTAGTAGTTGTAGTTGTAGTACTAGTAGTAATAGTAATAATAGTAGGAGTAGGAGAAGGAGTAGTAGAAGAAAAAGTACTCTCATATCATATCACTTCTTGTCTTTTCTTTCGAAATATTGAAAATACTGTATTGTTCTGTTGAAGCAGCTAAAGCAGGAGCGTTAATATTAGAAGTTATCGATGTTGAAGTACTTGCTTTAATAATGTTCATCAAGATCAAGGTCAAGATCAAATTGTATTGTGCATAATTTGCAAAATATCTTCAAATAAATGGCAAATCTGCTCTTTAAGTAGCCTTTTTGATTATTTTTGTAACACATAGATTTGATATTTGATAAGGAAAATAAAAGCAAAGTTTGTTTTCATATATAAAAAAATACATGAACATTAAGTGCTGATAAATTAAATAATCAATATATAATTTATGAAACGAAATTTCGCAACGAAATGTCTAAACATTCCTATAAAACATTATTTTTTAGTCGTTGCCTCCCCGCACAAATAATTTTAGAAAATTATCCACATATTTCACGGGCTATTAAAAATAAGAAAATAAGGAAAAAAAACTCGGTTACCTGGCTCGGTTGTATACATTTAAAATTTGACGGCATATAGTTGAATTAAATGAAATTTACAATCGAATAATATCCATGAACATCTTCAATATCTTCTAGATATACACACTTTAAAATGGCCTTTTCACGTGTTGGTAATTGACAAAATTAAAAACAAATGTTTCAGATTAACCCATTTGCGCTGTAGTTATAATATTTTAGAGGAAACAGTAATACTAAACGTTTACCATGCTCTAAAATATCCTTGATATGCATCTTTTGACGATTTAGAAACCTAAAAATTATAAAGCGATGCAACGCGAAACGATTGAATAATTTGGAGATTTATGTTGGTGTCTTTATATTTTGTGATGCTTCGAGGATTGCTTTTATAAAGTATAAAATACATTATTTAATGTATGAGCACGGATGGTCGAGTGGTCTTAGCGATATACTTTTACTCCAGGGGTTCGAGCCCAGTTGACGCCGACTTTTTTTCTTTCTTTAATTTATTCTTGTTTTTTTACTGGAGCTTTTTAAATCCAATGTTTATATCTATCAATATAAAGCATTTAATGCCAAACTTCAATACATGCCAAAATTAGTGAAAAGGTCCCTTTAATGATAAACACTATTATTCTCTATCACAAACACTTAAGTTTTATCAAAGTATTGATCACAGACATTACAACGAGTAAATATTTGAATGAAAACATTTTATACTCGCAATCTTAAACCTACATCAGGAAACTAAATTATAATAAGTTAACAATCATTATATGCTGCCATCAACCAAATATTGGTTGTTTAAGTGAATCCATATCGAACAAGTTAACTCCGATACCGACACGTTAACTCGTAAACATTGTATGTGTTAATCGATGTATTGAGTTTGACGATCAAGACGGCCCACACTCATGCTGGCCCTAGTAATTGTTTGTTTATTGGAAGGTCCATTTGCAGCGATTATAAATTACGCGTGAAATCCATTAATTGTAATCTAACATGGAGGTGGAAAGTCGATTATTTACATCAATTAATTGGCACAAATGGTAAAAAATAGAACGAATATAAACCATCATAAGAATAAGTATTTATTGTGAAAATAATAATTAAAATTATACATTTAACAGCTATTTTTCCCAGTCCGTTGAGTCTTCATTTTAGCATTCGATCAAAAGTAAGATAAGCATATGCAAACAATAGTTGGATTCTCTTTCTTGGAAATACGAAAACAATTTTTAGCCATCGCAAAAAATGGTTTTGGTGAAATCAAACCTCCCACGTCATCGATTAAAATAGACACTACACAATCAATCACCACCAAATCTGTATTATTAGTCCTATTAAAATAAATATTTTGGTGTACTTTGACTTACGATTTCCATTTGAAACGAGTTCTGCTGTTAGTATAGTGGACCTTAAAGCAATGGACCGAACGATCATGAATCTGTGTTTCACTTTAAACATCAATAAAAGATGAATGCACTCAATGCCCTAAATATCATGTTGATATATGGCTTTGCAATACACGGTATAAAATAAAGTTTGGTTGTTACATTTAAAAGCACACAAACCTGTACCTCATATAAGAGAAAACGTGCTGAATGACTACAAAATCAAGTCGATCAACATTTGGTGGTCTGAATTTGCCTTTGGAATCGAACATCGGAGACACTATACATAATAATGACTGAGTGCAAATAACCGCGCATTTATTTTAACAATGAACTGTTTTGAATCGATGTTTGTTTTAATTACATACGATTTAACTGATAAGGCATGAACTTACCTGCGCATATCATAAACTGCAACATTTATTGAGATTATTGTATACATTTGTTTTGAGTTACCTTCAGATTTTAAGAATAAAATGAATGTTATCGTTGATACATCTATATATTCCCTATACATTCTCTTTATACTAGTTTCGGTTTATTTCATTGTTTGATATGTTTATAGTCATTGATTGGTGTCATGAGAATATGTTCAAACATGACAATAACATGTTATTGTACGTGAATATCAAATCGTTTGAATGCGTAATCCGCTTTATATGCACGAATTCTTGTTTACATAACTGAGAAGGTTGAAACAAATAATCGCTCAATTTATAAAACTGTAAAGAAAACGGCAATCGAATACAAACAGTTTCAACTAGCGCTGCAGCATTCCTTTACGTCGATAAACTTGCAGACGAATAACAAAATCTAGACAAAACATGATGGTTTACATTAAAAACACTATTCAGTGACACAAACCCTTATATTAGGTGAGTTTCAAAAACATCATGCATCATTAAAACTGCAAGGTTTTAATGGTCTTTGAAATTGAAAGTGGCTGATATAAATGTACTGAATGTACTTGAGATTGTGGAAAACATGTAATGCTATAATCTTACTGATCTTCATATCGTCCGTTAATGTATGAATTCTCGTATGTTTCATCTAGTGTTACATGTCAATCTGTTTATCGTTGTTGTTTACAGTGCAAAGAAGCTTCTCCTTGATACTTTTGTAAGTTAATCATATGTTACATGGATAACACCATACGTATTCAGGGATAAAGTAAACTTACTTTTTTTCAAAGATAAAATACAAAACTATATAAGTATAATATCAATTCTTTATTTTAATATTTTGAGAAAGATGTAAGAACCAATGAAAGTTCGTATAGAGATTGTGAAACAAATGCATGAAGCCAAATACTGTTTTAAAGGCTCACTTAATAAATTAAAAATTACTGTTACAAATATTTATTCTTCTTCCAAATGCCAACCGCAGAAATGAAATTAAATTAGAAAATAACTGAAATCAGATGTAACTGTTGATAAATAAGGCTGAGCAACACATTCAGGTACATTCGAAAATAGAAATATGCAAACATTTATCAATCAGCAAATACGAGTAGTACGTTAAACATTGACTATACCTAAATGAATTCATGTTCACGGCAGAAAGTGACTTAATGGATGATACTGTAAAGTATTGCTGTCATCTTTTTAAACGACATTTTTATTAAATTAGCATCATGCCATCATACCACATCTGACTTTGTAATCACAGTTTCGTCTTTGAAGTGATAAATTGTGAATCGATCCACGAAAAAGCGCTGATGGAAATTAAATCTCTATTTCAGAAACACATAAATCATTCATCAACCGTTCTTTCACGAACGTTCATAATCGAAACTAAGTTTTCAAGATTCAATTTTAACTGGTAATTTATGCTCTACGTGCCTTGGTCTATATTAATACACGTTTTTCTTTGATTAACACTAATTTTAAAAGTGTTATTGTTCCGAGTGAGTGAGTGGGTCTAAAAAACAAATGCGATTGATGCAACGTTTTTCCGTATGCTTATTTTAAGTTTTGTACTCTAATCTGTTTCGCAGTTAAACCAAAAATTACACCTGTATTGATCCTCTAAAAATTCATATTTAACTATTTAAAACGGCTGAAATTTATCATTAAATTTGTTTTCCTAAAATGCGTATACAAGTATTGTGTAAATGGCATTTCTTGTTAATGTCAGCCTTTAATGTATTACAAGCATACTTTACAGTATGATATTTGTCTTTGAATATATTTTGAAATGTTCGATAATGTTGTAAACATTGACACACGTTGTTTTTTTGGGGTGGGGGTGGGGGAATATGCATCGGGTAACTATCGTTTGTGGTTTATTTAAGCTGTATTCTTAGCACTCAGTAACACAAAATATATACAATGTGAACGTATAACTATGCAAGCCGATACAATCCAAATATGACCAAATTGAAACTACAAGTGTATGATCAGAAGAGAAATCTTATTGCTACTAAGGGTAAAACATCATGTATGCAATTAAAGCCATGACTGAATAACACGATAACACTACATTAAATAAAATAATACCTGGTTTACCGCATTTGAACGGTCAATTCAAATAATAGTATGACGGGTGGTGTTTGGGGGGTGGTTGGTTGACGGGCACTGCACTGTAATTAAAAATTTACAGTTGTTTGCTCTGGTGCGTATGTTACTCAAACATTGCATCTGCCTGCATGTAAATATACATAAAAACTCGAACGCCCAATAATTGGTAGCTTCACAGTACGGTTGTTAACCTCTATCATCACTGATAACCTGATTAACAGTTCTCGTTTTCCATGATTTATGGTTTGTTGACGAAACATCGAACGAACCAAGATAAAATGGGAAGTTTAAAGAGTGTAAACTTGCGTTATTCAACATTCTAAAATATATTGCATTCCATTATAGCACTTTCGAATTGTTTATGCCTTTTGTAATGCACGAACACCTTAAAATCTGCCTTCCCTTTATTTCGTTCAGATTATGGTTAGGGCATATACTGTCATTTGTAATTAAATGGACATAAACATAATTGTCAAATTATCCAACTGGGGAGTCTCTAAGTGCCAAATAGGGAAAACAACCGCATTACTCGTTTTTGCGCCTCCTTTCGAAATAGATAGTTGAAGGTTTAATCTATTGAATGCTTTTTAAGATTTGTCCTTTGTAAAGATATCTGGCAGGGTAAGCAACTAAAACTCCTCGAGCGTGTTTTGTATTTCAACAGCATATGCCCGTCGCAAATAATTATTTTACTAAATCTGTTCATACAGTTTAATTGCTTAAATAAAAGCTCAGTGATACACGCTATTAAAGGGCATTCGAGGAAAATATGCACTGACATGGGTATTAATGGCATTCTGTTGCCCGTTCATATATATCGTACATAATTTTCTATCTTCGTCTACTGCGTACTTGTGTTCGATGTAGTAAGTTATTGTTTTTCGAACGAGACACATAGGGGATTTTTAAAACATGTTCTCTCTTGTTCAATCAGTTATTGTGAACAAGATAAGTTAACTACATATTTTCATGACAGGTAAAATATTGCACAATGAACCAATTATTTCATGATATAAAACTAATGATTTCAACAATTTGGAAAAAATACTGATTATTGTATATACATGTCAATAAAAATTGTTCTCATTGCACCTGAGACAAAAGATCGTCATCATCGGTGGAATGAATAATAATGACTTGTATGAGACATTGCAATAATATACAAAAATCCGTTAATCACATTTCATGTTATATTGGAAATGTATAATACTACTTTATAATATGATGATAGGTTGATACGTTGATGATTAGGCGTTCCTCTTGTTTGCAAAGACAATTCTGTCTGGCAGATAATACTGACACATTAAACACTGTACATGTATGATTTTGTCTGAATACGTCATATGAGAAAAATAAGTTCGACCCACATAATTAAAAGCAAAGTATATTAATGTATATTTATTATAGTTAATTATCCTTAGTTGATCCAGTTAATTGATCATTTACGACTTAAGCATTTTTACATTGAGTTTTCATAATAATCTGTTATTGTGTTCTCTGTCACAGTTTGTCGCCGGAATATAGCTTGCACTTAATGCACTTTTGAAAGGGGGTAATTCTGATCATTTTCTGTGCAAATCACATGCATTCTAAATAATGTTACAATACCCCATAATCCGCATAAACCTGTCAGTATCTCTTTGATATATTGTTCAGCGGCTAGACAAATATTATTGTTTTGAATCATTTATGTGTGCCTGTAGTATCTTTAAATAGAAACATTTTTTTCATTATGATAACAATTTACATTGTTTACTTTTTTGATACCCATTATATACTATTTTCCATATTTGTCATTTAAGACAGTATGTAAAACAATTTAAACCATAAAAACCGCTCGTACATTCTCTAAATGTACCATTGACATAATTTTGAAATTTGAAAAATAACTTCATATTAGATGTAACTATCGTATCTTTGATATTTACCATAAACTGACACTTTCTCAATCTACGTAATTAATGATCTTGTCTGTCTCGTTTAAATGTATTGCCATAGTGTCAGTCACATTTCATTTGACTTATGGTAAACAAACACTACATTTTACGTCTTATAACATGGGGCATGATTGATGGATACTCTCTGCCTTGTCATGTATCATAGCTCTTCCGCAGAATTAATCCCGTTTGTTGGTGTATGGGCTATTCACAAAATTCCCTTCCATTGCATTCAGTGAGCTTAATAAGGGTATGCTGAGAATCATTGAATAAGTCATGAAAGGCGATTTGTTAGATTGTCAAGACATTCACTTTTGACGTAACACAAATAGTTATTGTTTATCAAT